>NC_143526.1:23092593-23393427 GCF_031878675.1 Megascapheus bottae | reverse complement strand
ATAAACTGTGAGGAGAGATATAACAGAGCCGGGTATCAGGAGCTCACACCTGTAATCCTAGCTACTTAGGGAGACTGAGTGCTGAGGGTCGCAGTTTGAAGACAGCCCAGGTAAGAAAGTACATGAGACTCCTATCACCAATTAACTACCCGAAAACTGGAAGTGGTGCTGTGTCTCAAAGTGGTAGAATGCTACCCTTGAGTGAAAAAGTTCAGGGTAGCACTGAGGAACTGAGTTCAAATGCCATAACTGACAAAAGAAAAAGAAAAAGAAAAAAAAGACAAAATAGTAGTAGTAAATATGGAAGTTTGGGTCCACCTGTTGACTCTGATTTAATGTATTTTTGGTGGTATTTATAAGGAGTTGGGAATAAGGAAATGATCATTCCTTATTCCTCTGTCAACTACAAAAACAGAATTAATAAAAAAACTAATTTCTTAAAAAATTATATTACAGATTTTTTTGTTTCTGGCTCTATTCATTCAAAATTGAATTTGTAAGATTTAATTTTATGGTCATATGTAATTGTAAATTGTTCATTGCCTTTAATGTGTAGAATATTTGTTGTACACGTGCATCACCATTTATTTAGTTATTATTTATGCAACTCACAGTTGACAGTTATTTGTGTCCTTTTCAGTTTGGTACTATGATGAACACTGTTGCTGTCAACTTCTGAGCCCACACTATGCACTGAACACAGAGCAGAGTGGTATTACTGAAAATGCTTAATAGGGCCAAATACTTTTCAAAGTGGTCTCTGATTTACACTTTCACCCAAAGTGTAAGACAGGCTTTGTTTTCCACATCCTTTACAAAAGTTGGTAATGTTTGTTTATTTGTTTCTTCCTTTATATCTTCTTGGTGTGTTTAGTGACAACTAACGCAAAACAAATGTTTTAAAGTTTTGTTTCTAAGTAATTTAATTAATTTAATTTGTGATGTGCACCTTATAGCTCACTTTAAGCCTTGACTCATGAAACTTAATTTTCATTGGCTCATGTTGTCTGTTTACATTTTGTTAGTTTGTTATTTTTCAGTGCTGCCTGTTTAATGAAAATTCTCTCCCTCCCCTCACCCCTTCCAAATGTGTCCACGTTCCTAATTCCCAGCATCTCTGGATATTTTCTCATTTAGAACATGTTAATCATGCATCAGGAGAGGAAAGAGTCAGTGCTTCTTTATCCAGAGAAGACTAAACTCCAGTGACAGCTATCCTTGCCAAAGTTACAAAGGGGAGATTTGACACTGACAGGAAAAGAAGAGGCAATGTGAAGAAGGTGATGAGATTAATGCTGTAGCTACAAGCCCCCCAGAGGCTGAGGGATGAAAAGGAGGCTGAGAGTCTTCAAAGAAAGCTGCTGACACCTTAATTTCAGCCTTCTGTTCTCCAGAACTATAAAAATAAATTTCTGTTGGTTAAACCCAGAAAGTATTTAGCAATCTCACACAGCAGCCAGAAGAAGCAGGCAATCTTTCATGTTATCTAAAGCTGTACCAATTTGATAACTACTAACCAAATTAGAAATTTGACTAGATAACATGATGTGTGTATGAGTGAGTTTGTGTGTGTGTGTGTGTGTGTGTGTGTGTATGTGTGTGTATTTGCTTGTGTAAAATTCACCTTGGATTTTGTATTCTTCTGAAAAAGGAAATGAAAACTATCATTAGTAGACCCTTATATTAATGTCAGGTTGAAATAGTGTTCTAGAAATAGTATATTCATTAAAATATAATATTAAAATTAATTTTCTTATACCATTGATAATTTTTAATATGGCTACTATATAATGTTACAGTCTGCATGTAGCTTACTTTAAGTATTTATTAGTTTGTGCTTCTCAGAAACAATAGTGAAATCATTAAGCCTCTACAAATACAGCCTGACTCTTGTAAGTTCATCATAAAATGTCTCTTTGGTTTTTGCTCACCAAGTAAAGAATAGTCTCATTGTGCTGTCCTTTCCAAATCCCATTACACGGATAATTTGGGGCACAATTTTGCATATCCCGTTTCTCATTTCTTTTTTTATTCTGGTCATGGGTCATAGTCTCTGGGCCTGGGCACTATCCCTTGAGCTCTTCAGCTCCAGACAATCTCTCTATCACTTTGAGCCACAGGGCCACTTCAAGTTTTCTGGTGGTTAATTGGAGATAAGAATCTCATGGACTTTTGTACCCAGGTTGGTTTTGAACTGTGATCCTCAACTCTCAGCCTTGAGTAGCTAGAATTATAAGCTTGATCTTCCCGCACTCACTTGTTTTTCCATTTCTATAACTGAACTTTCCGAAATTATACTGAAGAACTTTTTAACAAAAGGACATATGGAGTATTAGTTGGCAAACCAGAGACATTTTTCCTTCCTGACCTTATCAAACACAATGAAAATTTCTTCATTAAAAAGAAACCTGACACATTTAAATAAAGAAGGTATGAATCAGTTTGCCCAGGTTATTGCATGCTAATGAATGCAATGGAAGTACATTAGTTGTTGCTACAGTGAAACTACATAACAGAAGGTTCAAACTCAGTAACTTATATTACAAGCAATTTTATTTTTCTGGTTCAGATGTAACATTACTAGGTCAATTATGCTATGCTGACTTATGCTATGTGCTGGCTAAGATGGTTTCCCTGATTTCCATAGTGTCCTTGAATGAGCACCTCTCTGAGGTTGTTTATCTTGCAGTAAATGTAAAATCAAAATTATATACAAAATCGGCCTACATCAAGTCCAATCAGATGACTTCCTATTTCCATTATAGTCTATTGGTCCAAAACAGTGATGTGACCAGATCCATCCTCTATATTTATTTATTTTTGTCAAAGACTTTGACCAGATGTGGTAGGTTTTTGCTCATATGAAGAGTGACACATAAAGATGATAGAATGATAAAGATTTGAGCTATCCTCTGTATCTGCTTATCTAAATGCATATATAGCTATGTTGAAATCTGACTTGACTTTCATAAAGTAAATGTACTTATATTTATATTAATTTTGTCAAGAAGATCACATCAGCATGTGAATGGTACCTGCATTTCAGTTTGGGAATAATGAAGGTTTTCTCTCATTGTGAATTGCATTGCCTTAAATTTTCTATAGTGATTGGCTGCAACCAGAAATACTAACATATATTTTGGGCAAAACTGTATCTAGTAAATTTAGTCATTTTAGAGAAATTCTAATTGTGATGTTCATTTTTTTATAAAGGATTTAAACTTTTCTACAGGTAAGTATGTACACATTAAAGTTAATTTTACTTTATAAGTACCACTTTAGAGCACTCTGGACATTTTTATTATTAATGCACATTTGTGAATGTTTCCTTGTAATTGACACAACCTTTGTTTTAATATTATGCGTGTTTAAATTCTGTAAACAGTAAGGTCATCCAGTCTTTCCGTTTTATTTTAAATTGCCTTACCCTATTGTTGTTTAAAATTATCAGCTATTACTTCACTTCCTTTCATTGACAAAGAAAGGGTGTGCTGCCAGTACAAACCCTGAAAGCCTTCCAGGTTTATTTTAATTGTTGAAGCTTGCCCTTAACAACATAGAAGAGAGTGTATTCTGGATTTTTCTTTTTTCAAGCTAGCAGTGTAAATAAGTAAAGCTTTTTTTAAAAAAAAAATCTGATACATGTCCTTCATAGTTTCAAAACTAATGTGAAGATAAATTGTTAAGCAAATCAAACAGGCTGAAGATTCTACTTAATGTATTAAAGATATTGTAGTTAGCTCAATTCTTGATGCTACTTTTCAGATTCTTTAAGATACTGCAGTCAAGTACCAAAGGAATCAAGCCAGAAGATGTCTGTTATTGTTGGACATAAAGATGATACCTAACACATCTCAGTTCTAGGTCCTTCTTTATTTGGAGTGACTTTCTTTAAAAAAAATTCCCTTTCCTCAGTTAGATTTTATGATTTGAGAGATAAAATGATTGAATAGCACCAATGTCACTTTTTTGTTACCCTCCACAAAAATGTTACCTATTGGGTATCCTGTTACTCACTGTAGCTTTCTCTAAAATGCATTGCGTTATTTTGAGTACATAAGGGTTTTGTTGTTGCTGTCTTGTTGGCCTCATGTTCATCCTGGGGCTTAAACTCAGGAGCTGAATGCTGTCGCTTAGCCTTGTGCTAAAGGCTAGCACTCTACCTCTTGAGCAACAGCTCTACTTCCATTTCTTTTGGTTAATTGGAGATATAAATCTCAGAGACTCTCCTGTCTAGCTGGCTTTGAACCATGATCCTCAGATCTCAACCTCTTAAGTAGCTAGGATTACCTGTGTGAGCAACCAGCACGCAGCCTGAGAAATCTTTATTTTTCAGTAAATTTCTATTCTATAAATAGTTCTAACATCCTGAGAGACAAATATATTTATTGAAACAAAAACAAGAATTGTATTTCTGAGACATTTTCAGTGATTAAACATGAATGACTATGTGGTTCAAAAATATCATTTTCGTGGTAAGGTATATTAAGAGAGCAGTTCAACCACAAATATTTTTCATTTATGGTAAGAACTGTTTCTCACTCATTCTAGGGCTTGAATTCAGGGCTGGTTACTGTCCTGGAGTCTCTTCGTGCTCATGGTTAGGGCCACAGCACCACTTCTGGCTTTTTTTTCCAGTAGTTTATTGGAGATGAGTTTCATGGGGACTCTTCTACCTTGGCTGGCTTCAGATTGTGACCCTCAAATCTCAGCCTCCTGAGTAGCTAGGATCATAGGAAGAACATATTTTTTTAGTTAATAAAATCAAGGAAGATTATTAACTCTTACAGTAAGATCAAGAAGATTTTTTTGTTTTGCCAGTCCTGGCCTTGAGTTTCAGGGTCTGAGCACTGTCCAGGTTGTCTTTTCTTAAGGCTACCACCCTACCACTGGAGCCACAGCACCACTTCTGTTTCTTATTCTACATATGTGGTGAGGAGGAATTGAACCTGGAATTGACCTTCATGCATGCCAAATTCCCAGCCCCACACCAAGAAGATTTAAGCTGCACTACAGTTAATGCATTTGTCCCAAACCACCTATGAAAAAAATATAGTGAATCAAATCTACAAAAATAAAACCCTATGCTGCAAGTAAGAATAGCTACAAAAGGCATGGTTTTCATGGCCCATGGAGTTTTAACCAACTATTTTTTAGAAGAAATGTCGCTATAGGATTTCTTAGATCCCTTCTTGCTTCCCATTTTAGAATTTTGTATGACAATTTAAGAGGGGAAGGACTCACAAATGGTGTGTTAGAAGGATGAAAGGGATGGGGGAAAGTAAAATATTTAAAGACTCAAACATCAAAGAGAAACTATTTTCTAAGAACATTTCTCCAATGTTTAAAACAATTATACCAAAGAAAACTTTACACACTGAAGGAGTTCCATATCTGTCTTGCTCAATATGGCCTCCAGTAGCCAAGTGTGAGTGTTGGGAGCTTGAAACATGATTAGTGTGATTGAGGAACTGAATTTCTAATTTTACAGATAGCTAGGGTCTGCCTTACAGGGACAATCCATGTTCATAGCAGTTACAACATCACGTGAGAATTTATTGGGAATGTAGAATCTTGGATCCATCCCAGACCTACTGACTTAGAATATCTGTTTTAACAAGATCTCCGGGGCAAGGGTTATGCTCCTGAAAGTTGGAGAGGCAGTGCCCTCAAGCAAGTTTCACTTGCTAATTAATCACCCATTCACAATCACTGGAACTTCTCTATTTTTATCTCGGACTAGTGAACATTGGCAATGCATTCATTTTACCCTCAGAAGAGGACTTGCTGCAATGGGAATAACTTGTAATAATACATTAAATGCTTACTTTCAATCTTTTGCAAATGTGAACAAAATATACCCCATGGATCTCTTAATTTCTTCATTCTTGAAACAAGCACTGAATCCTTGCACAGTAAATGCTGTCTTAAGTTGTGGCACATTTCTAGTTGCATTCCAGAATGTGTTTTACTTCTTTGTAGTAAAATAAAAAGGAAGCAAATTAGCAGATTTATCATTAAATTTTTAAAGAAAACAACCCATTGCAATTTTTTGAAAGGAAGTAAAATCATAAAAAGAGTTGGAAAACATGTTCAGACAATGATCTGTTGCATCAGGCATGTCCTCATATGTCTTAATTTGCAGTCTTTGAAAGCTGACTCCAAAGCAAGAATTTGAATATAAGTAATTTAACGGGAAGTGATTCTTAGAACCAAAATAAGAGAAGAAAGCAAGGAAATGAAAACAAAGAAAGGATTCATTGGTGAATGAAGGAATGATAGGGACTATTGAAACTCCATGAATCTTGAAACCATCTGAGAGAGTAAGAAAAAGGCCATGTCTTTGGGGAATTGTCCATATGAGATTCAGGTGCTCTCTGAGATGATATAAGATAGCACTGAGAACATCTCCCTCATAAGACAAATTGCTTAAAATGGAATACTACCTTATTGTGAGAAAGATACTAAATTCTAGGGATGTGAAACTAAGATCTAAGATGCCCAGAATCTGCTCAAAGTCTGTTGTTGGTTATTTAACTTAGGTGAAGTTTTTTTGGGAAAAAGGATCCATTAGAAGTGTTCACCTCTAAGTACACAAGTCATTCCCTGCTGTAATTTCCTGCATGCATAGCAACAGATTGATTTCATTTTTCTAAAATTTATTCTTTCTTAGTCTCTTTCCTCTAGGATGCTAGGATATATTAAAGAGAATAATCCAGAGGCTAATCTCTAAAACACAAATATGACTTGTTGGAAATTCCATGAGACAGATGTTCATTTAACTACTTCAAAACTTGAAGTATTATGAATACTTGAATAGTACTTTTAGAAGCAAAATGACAAAAAACGAAGGGGAGGTTTTGTTTGTTTTGGTGTGCATTTAAACTGTTTGAAACCATTTATATAATACTTAATTACAGAGAACTCCAGGTTTAAAGAAAATAAGGATAAGGATTTATTTATAGAAAAATACTTTACATGTTAAAAACTAGTATGCTGAATTGGGATTTAGGTAGAGATGATCAAATTGTCATTCCTAGGTAAAATAAAATTCTAAAAACTCTAATAGGAGATTCGAAGACAGTTACACAAACTATGGAGGATGCAATGCTAGGCTCACTAATAACAAGAAAAGCAGTATCTCTTTTTAAAGCAAGATCTATTTCCCCAAACAAGTAAAATAAGTTTCCAAGGAAACACTGTTTACACAGGGCCCAGAGGAGTTGCTACAGCTAATCAAGAGAGTGCAAGACTGCAGCAGAGAAGGGAATTTAACACCTGTAGCAATGGCTTGCTTGGAAATGGAAGCATTTGAGCAAATTTTTGAATTATGGGGGTTTTCTGCTCATATTCTTACAGAGGAATTATACAATCAGAGCTGAGTATCAACCTCATGTTTATAGGGAACCAGTTACAGATGGCCTGACTAAAGACCCTTTGACCAATCAAGATACAGTTGCAAATGCTGAGGAACATTAGACAGCTGACATTAGGGGATTTGTTCCTGATGATATATTTTGAGCTGAACAGATTGAAATATTAGAATATTAATTTGCGTGTGTGCACCCATGCTCATGCATACATACACACTACCTCCTTGCGCGCGCGTGCACACACACACACACACACACACACACACACACTACTTAATGCATTCTGAAAAATGTATCTTAAGAAATTCCATCAGCGAATGTGAACATTATGGAATGCATTGTACAAAATCAACACTGTATAAGTATATATGTATATATATGTGATCTACTATTGACTGAATCATCATGTTACAGCCCATGGCTGCATGTAGAACTGATCCCCGACAGCTTGCTTTATTTTTAGCTTGATATACAATCAGTGGTCATTTATTCATTGTTAATGAATTCACATATGGATTTGCATCTATTAATTACCTTATAGTAGAACTTCCACTTTGTCTTTTAGAGGAGTCTACCCTAGAGGAAAACAAATGGGTAAAACTTAATGCAATAAAGTCATAGTAAAATAAGTCATGACATTATATACTATCAGATTGTAATGAGATTCTCTAATTGACTTGCTGTTTAATTCACATTCTCTCTTCCCAGTGGAGTCCCATATACTGTGCAACGAGACATAATGTCTGAGTAGAAAGTTTTAGGAGAGGAAAAAAATCCAATCTTGTGTTTAAGAATAATAATTGAGTATAGCCCTGATGCAGACTAATGAGCTCACAGATCCATCTTTAGGAAAACCAGGTTACACTTAAGCATTACACAGAGGGTATTGCTAATTTGAGGTCACCTGGCTGGCATGGGGTGGCTGTACACAAGCTTCCAGCTCTGGCTGGATCTCCTCCTTGCCAAAGTCCAAAGCCTGGATCGGGGGTACTTCCCAAGTGGAGGACATCAGCAGCTTCTGCAGGCCAAGTGAATTGCTAAGACTAAAGATACTAAGAGTCAGTCTTTGGGAAAGAGTTGTTTCCCTCTCCCTCTTTTGGCCAGCTTCTTTCTAATCTACTAGTCCTGAACTGAAGCCAGTGGAATTCCACCAATAAAGACTGTAATAACAACCTTCTACAGACTTCTTTGCCAACTCCCATAATTTCATAAGCTGCAGTAAACTAAATCCTACGTCCTTCTGGGTGGCTCTGTTTTCCCGACCATCGATCAGCTGCAGAAAATCCTGATGTCTGTCCTGAACTGTAAATGTCCATCCTTAGATGATGTGTGTCCATGCTTAAACAGCTTCAGAATGTCCAGATGTGCTTTACACAGGCCTCTGCAATCTTTTATCCATTTTTTCTGCTTGCACAGAAAGAGTACCCAAGAGTTGCTGCCTTATAAAGAATAAAAGTTTATGTGGTTTACAGTTCTGGAGGCTGGGAAGTGTCGTGGTGCAAAGCCAGCATGGGTGCTACAGGCATTGGGTGCCAAGTCCTCTTTTGGAATCATGATGTAGCAGGAGGGCATTGCCTGGCACGACAAAGCAAGCAGGTGTCAACTCAGGCCTCTCTTTTATCATCCATGCCCTCATGAGGCCTCACCCTCAGAGCCCCCACTAATTCCCATTACTCTCTAAAGATTCCTACCTCCAAGTCCTATTCATGAATGAAGTGGAGGATTGTTTGCCACAACAAACTTTTGCAGGACACATCCACACCCAAACATATAGGAAATACATAGGCAATCTCCTTTCATTACTCTTTCCTGTAATCATCATTCTTTAGCTCCTTTCAAAACCTTCCTTTCTTGCTTTCCTTATTACTTATATCATTTTATTTTTTTGGTAAAGATGGATTATCTGGATTTTGCTGAAGGCATGTTATAATGGAAAAAAATCAAAATCTTGCCTTTTAAAAATTGTATTTTATTGTTGGGATAATGTATAGATTTATTAGAGTTACATTCATCAGGTAGCAGGTACATTACTCCTCTATCATCAATACCCCTTCTCATGTTTTTATCCCCCTTTTCCTCCCCATATCCTCCCAATCATCTTGGTTTTTCCTTTCCTGTCCTTATTTCAAATAAACAAGTAAATATATATACACTATGCCAGATAACAAAGCCAGATACAGTAACCAAAGGATAACTGTATTGTGAATTGTTTCATCCAGTTTCCATACAACTTCTGAGCACTCTAGATCCCTGGGTTGGGTCTAAAAGATGGATTGCTTTCCCTCATATTCAGTCATCCTGGGAGTTCATGGGGCCTTTGGTGGGACTTCAATTCCATTCCTTACCTACACAGAGGAGAGGAACAACAACGGATTCCTTAGCATCTCTGTGAAATACTATAAACTATGTTTTATGAACCCACCAGAACTCATTAATGTAATTTCACAAGATTATTGCTGTTAATGACTTATGTAAACCTTCCTGATCATGTGGAAAATTAAAGACATTCAATTAAAATATTCTTTAATGTTTTAAAAATAGAAGTTAATCTGGTTTTCAGTATACATAATCAAACATGGAGCTCATTGAATTTCATGTAGGACTTAACTGCTTTAACAATATTTTTATGTGATATCTGTATTTGGAGAGAGTCTTTTTTTATTAAAAGAACTTATGTTTTCAGAAGTATGTTTCATCTCTGACTGAGGACAGCTGCTTGATCCATAAAAAGTATCCAAAAATCTTGGCAATCATTATGATGCACGCAATAGTAGGAAATGTATCCATCTGTCTCAGAGCATTGTTGACTTCTAAGTTATATATTTATCTATCCAACCTAGTGATGAATTTTGAAAAGAGTTGTGATAAGCCATCCTTGTCCTTGATGTAAAGACCTGTGAAAGCAGCAGTTTCTAAATAAAATTATTTTAAATGAATATGCTGTTTAGAAATGTACCTGCCATGGGGCCAGGAGTTTGGCCTAGTGGTAGAGTGCTTGCCTAGCATGCATGAAGACCTGGGTTCGATTCCTCGGTACCACATATATAGAAAAGCAAGAACTGGTGCTGTGGATGAAGTGGTAGAGCTCTAGCCTTGAGAAAGCCTAAGGACAGTGCTCAGGCCCTGAGTCCAAGCCCCAGGACTGCCCCCCCAAAACAAAACAAAACAAAAAAAAAGAAATGTACCTGCCATCCGTCCATTATTAAATAAGGTCACAGTCACATTTCTGATCACTGCAGCTGTTCTTGGCAACTCTATAGATTCTTCCAGGACATAGTATTAAGTACTTTTATACTAGAAAAAGCTCTTAATTTGCTTACCCATGAAACATGTGCAATTATGCCTACTTTAAGGATTGTATTGAAAAGGAGAGAAGCCCCTGAGCTGGCTTGATAAGAACAGACAGTAGAGAAGAGAAATAGTGCCAGATCAGTCAGCACATTCACGAATCTACGTAACCTGTTCTTTTCCTGAATGCTTTCAGAGGACCACACTCAAATGACTTGTTTTCAAATGTTCTGTAAAACATCAAGCTTATTTGGGATCATTTAGAACTATAAATATCAGACCTGAGAGTGCCAAGAGTCTGCTATGTGGTGATAATGGTATTTTCTTGATGTTATATTTTTTAAGAAGGACAATTCAAAAAATGTTGTGTTTGCTCAGCAGATCAATTCTGGCTAACCCAGAATGCTGTGTGGTATTGCAAGGTTGGATTTTAAACATTTCAGGCATGTTTGAGAGAATAACATAAAGGTTCATTGCCTTTCAAAAATGTCTTAAGATTCAAGTGCCTAGTTTTGAACTCTGTTTTTGTATATAAACATACTGATGGAATAGACCAGTTAGATTGTCTAAAAAGAACTCAAAAACCTAACTGTCAGACATATATTATGTACCAAGCAAGAGATGTATTAAGGGAGCAAGCAATCTATGAGAAATAAGACACAGTGTTTTCTGGAACATCAGAATAAAAAGAAAAATACTGGCCAGTAAGGACCCAGAAACACAGCAAATCAAAGAAAGTCTGGATAAGTGGAACTGCATTAAACTGCAGAGCTTCTGTATGGCAAAGGACATAGCTAGCAAACTAATTAGGAAGCCTAAAGAGAGGGAGAAGATCTTCACCAACCATACAACAGACAAAGATCTCATATCTAAAATATATCAACAGCTCAAAAAATTGAATTACTCCAAAACTAATCTCCATAGAAACAATCAATCCATTAAAAGATGGGCCAAAGACATAAAGAAAGTCTTCTCAGAAGAAGAAATAAGAATGGCTCACAGACACCTGAAGAAATGCTCAACATCTCTGGTCATAAAAGAAATGCAAATCAAAACCATTCTAAGATTCCACCTCACTCCAGTTAGAATTGCCAGGATTAAGAAATCTAATAACAACAGATGCTGGCGGAGATCTGGTCCAGGAGGGATCACTACTGCACTGTTGGTGGGAGTGTAAACTCATTCAACCACTATGGAAAGCAGTATGACAGTTCCTCAAAAGACTAAACATAGAGCTCCCCTATAACCCAGCAATTCCATTACTTGGTATTTACCCAATTGTCCAGAAACAAGGGCATACTAAATCCACTACCACAACAATGTTCATTGCAGCACTATTTACCATAGCAAAGATATGGAACCAACCCAGATGTCCTCAGTTGATGAGTGGATCAACAAGATGTGGTATTTGTACATCATGGAATTCTATGCTGCTGTCAGAAAGAATGACTTTGCCCCATTTGTAAGGAAATGGAAAGACTTAGAAAAAAAATCACGTTAAGTGAAGTAAGCCAGACTCAAAGGAACATAGGCTCAATGGTTTCCCACATTTGTTATAATTAGTAGAAACCTTGGGCTCTCCTAGCAGAGATTTACAATAGAGCAAAACCTAGATACATAAGGTCATATAGTATGACGCTAAATGAAAGGACCTCCAGGATATAGAAACAAAAGCCATATAATGAGTGATTGTTGTCCTTAATGTACTATGTTATTTCTCATCTCTTTTGCTGTCCCTTAGTTATCTCATATTGTTACAGTATTTTACTTCGTTATCTGATATATTGTATATATGTTTATCTGGTTATTTGAAATAGGATAGGGAAGGGGGGAAAACAACATGAGGGGCTGGGGTGGGGGGAGGGAATGGGGACCAAAACATGAGAAAGGGTATCAAGTATGTGAAGTAATGCACCTTCTATCTGGTGAATATAACTGTTCTATTAATTACAATAAAAATTATATGAAAGAAACGATTGGCCCTGTTATTATACAAAGAAAACCAATCATACACATAGACTTGTTGGTATAAAAAATGGGTGTAATTAATTTGCTTATACAGTTTATATATCACAAGGTTTTCAACCTACCCATATTTGCCTGGCTTAGACAATACAATGTACCAACTTGACTTTCTTCTTTTGAATGTTTTTAGAACTTGTCACTTCAGAAAGGCAGAAACAAAAGGACGCTTCTGACTTGCCCCTTACTGTGGCTTTAGTTAAAAGATAACCGAACCCTGAAGGGAGTTCCCTTGGGAATAACAGAAATTGAGACTGGAATAGAAGACCTCCAATTTCTGTTTTCCTCATCTGAAGTAATGCAACTTCTATTTGGTGAATACAATGTAACCTTTCTATTAATTACAATAAAAATATATTAAAAGGCAAATATATATATACATATATATAAAAGAAATAGAAAAGCGACAAATGGAAAAAACAGAAAATATATAAAAAGTAAAATAAAAAATCTAATGTATCCATTAGTAGGAGTCCATTTTAATAAGCATCGTTATATAGAATCACATGCTCATAGCTATTGAGCTCTTGTGATCCACTCTCGAGAATATTCTCCGTTGTTTTTTTTTTTTTTGGTTATTTGAAATTGGATAGGGAAGGGGGAAAAATAAGATGAGGGGTGGGGGTGGGGGGGAGGGAAATGGGGACCAAGACATGTGAAAGGGTATCAATGTATGTGAATTAATGGACCTTCTATCTGGCAAATATCATGTAACCCTTCTATTAATTATAATAAAAATATATGAAAGAAAAGAATATTCTCAGTTGGTGTCACTGCCAGAATTGTTTAGAGTCCTGTCTAATTCATCATGCTCAAGTATAGTATTTTCATCTTTTCCTTTCCATTGGGTTTACTTGCAGATTTGTAGGCATATTCTATTTATTATAAGTGAGGAAAACCATGAAACTTATTTTGGGGGGGGGTCTGGCTTACTCCACTTAATATAATTTTTTCCGGGTCTTTCTACTTCCTTATGAATGGGCCAATGTCATTCTTTCTTATGGAAACATAGAGCTGATTTGGGGAGGCTAAGGGAAAATATAGCAATAGTCAGAAAAAGGGTGAACTCATGCAGTGATGTTATTCACCTTACAATATGTTAAAAATGAACTGTGCTACTTCACTGAAAGGGGAGCTAGTAAGGAGGAAAAACTGGGTGAAAATGAGGGAAAAGGTGAGTCTGCTCAAAAAGAAATGTGCTCATTATGACTTGATCTCTGTAACTATAACCCCTCTGTATATCACTTTTACAATAAATGTTTCAACAAATTATGGTTTATATCTAATTAAATATAAATTAAAAATTCTAAATATAGATGATATTTATTTGATAATAAACTCCCCACTCATTTAGTTTAAAAAAGCATTTCTTTTTATTTCACCTCATGACATTGGAACTTGTTAACTTGAGATCTCATTTATGCCTTAAAATGCTTATGCATTTGTAAATATTTATTTAATCTGAACCCCAGTTTGAATGTAGGTCCTTTTGTGCTTGCAATTTGTGCCTTAGAATCAGCATCAGTTTGGTCTTCTTAGTCTCATATCTATCACATCTATCTTAGTCTTAGTCTTAAATCTATTACATCGAAGTCTACAGTTACGATTTTCAGAGGAACTTTTCAGAGAACTTTTCAGGTTCAACTTACCACCTTCATTTCCATATAGTTAGAAATTTACTGAAGAAGCATTTCATATTCAGCCTTTAAGCAGTATGGGAAGGGTAGACAAGTCTTACCTATTAGCTGCCTGGCTGGTGTCTGTAACGTTCCAAGGTCCTTTGGAGGCTAGAATGAGTATGCTCCAGTTGTTTAGCAAGTTGTATGTGATGATAATCTATACTGATAATAAAAAAAGACAAATGATGAGCCTGTGCTTTTTTCCAGGCACAGTATCAGTGGAAAGAGTTGATCAACTCTTAGCAGAAATCAAGAAATCAAAGCATGAGTAACACAGATTCGCACATATGTGAAAGGATTAGGAAAGTCCAGGATCATAACTTACTATTGAAAATGTGATTGGTATTACTTTCAAATATGATCATTAGTTTTGATAAGTGAAAGATTTATGAAAAATCAAAACACTAGTCATTATTCAAACTGCCTGCTGAAATACATTGATCAGAGCAATTGAAAAAATTTATACAACTGATCGACAAATTTACAAGGGACTATTTCTTTGGTATTAGAAATAGTTATTATATTGCTAAGGGGTAATCACAAGTATGTGGTTTGGTCAAAGTTAATGAATTATTCACTTAAGATCTGTATATCTCACTGTGTACTAATTAGGCCTCAATAAAAAGCAAAACATTAGTCTTAGGAAATTGGAGTCCAGCTGGCCCAAAATGCAGCATGGTGGGTTGTCATGGTTACACTGATGGAATTATGTGCTTGGAAATGCCCTTTCTTAGGTTTATGGAACAGTTTCATGGGCAGAAATGGCCATTGTGGGGTCTGGTTGCATTGACTTGTGAGTTTCCTCATAAGCAATGCTGGGCTCTGCAGAGAAGCCATGTTGTAGCCTGGCACAGACTGAGATTAACCTAACCTAACCTACCCCATGATGTGGTAGCATGGGCCTTGTTTCTGAGCTGCCTAGAATTAAATATGGCCCTCAAATGTGTCTGCAAACCTACAGAGTCTCTCTGTTTTACTCTATATAAAGAATGAACCTGCAGGACCTGGGAGCATAGCCTGGTGGTAGAGTGCTTGCTTAGTATACACAAAGCCCTAGGTTCAATTCACTAGTACTACACACTCAGAAAAATCTGAAAGTGGTGGTCTAACTCAAATGGCAGAGCTCTAGCCTTGAGCAAAAGTGTCCAAGGACAGTGCTCAGGCCCTGAGTTCAAGTCCCAGCACTGGCAAAGAAAAAAAAAGAACCTGCAAATTTCTCTGGAAAGGAGTAAGGGAGAGGTGATTACTCAGTAATTATGGTGAGAAAAAGAGGTCTAAAGCTTCTCACACACATACATGTCAGTATTTGACACATACAATTCTCTCCATTCCCCCCCCCCCACACACACCCTGCCCCCTCAATATCAGAGGTCAGAGGTCCTTACAGCGTATTTTGAAGTCTAGATGATTTAATATTGTAAAGAATCAGCCAGAATACAGCAAACATTATTGCATTTTTATTGGAGAATAAAATAGCCTGGATCCACTATTTACAGCCACCACTATTGTCTCAACTAGTTTTATGTCCTTCACAGTACCTATCACTATTTGAGATGGAAATGGCACTGTTATAGATTATTTCTTTACATTTTAGTGTCAGTGAATTGCTGGGTAGTTCATCACCACCAAGACCTTAGTGGCAGATCTATTAGGCTCAGATTCCTGAGCCATGAGGAAAGTGACTGACATACAGTAGATGGGAAATAATACTTTGGATGAAAAAAATGGATGAAATTAGATTAAAGCCTGCTCTTTGAAGTCATCTTCGTGATGGCATACATTTTCTTTCTTTCTTTCTTTCTTTCTTTCTTTCTTTCTTTCTTTCTTTCTTTTCTTATTTATTTATTTATTTATTGCCAGTCCTAGGCTTGAACTCAGGCCTGAGCACTGTCCTTGGGCTTTTCCTCAAAGCTAGAGCTCTACCACTTGACCCACAGCATCACTTGCAGCTTTTTCTATTTATGTGGTACCAAGAAATCAAACCTGGATCTTTGTGCATGCTAGGCAAGCACTCTACCAGTAGGCCAAACTCCCGGCCCAGGAATTTATTTTTTAATAGGATTCCAGTCATCCAGAAATTAAGAGCAGAAGAATTGACAAATGGGATGGCATCTGAAAAAAAGAGAACATAAACAATAGCTAGAGCATTTTCTTAAATGTTGATAAGTTACTATCTACATTTCATGTGCATAGTGGTAGGTAAGCATCGGGATGGGACTTAGTATCTGCTTTGATAGGATCAAGGAAGTATTTTGCTTAATAAGGAACCACTTATTGGAATCCCAAAGGCTTTTTCCTGGTAGACTTGAAGTGTTAGCACAAAAAGCTGAGACGTGAATGATTGGATTCTGACCCAGGTTCTGAAGGAAGATCCTCTACCAGTGTATTTACATCATAAAAACTTCCTCTTTGAAAAATACTTAAAAGGTTATCTGAGACATTGTTACACTAATTATGCCACATTTACCTATTTTCTCCTTTAGAATAGTATATGAAATAAGAATAAGAAATGTACATCTTGACTGTGACAAAAGCCAAACTAATAGCAGAAAATTTTGACCTTCAAATTTGGCAAATTCTTTATTTCAATTAACCTAAGCACCTGGCTTCATACTCCATGAGGTAATGAGCTAATCAAATTCATTTAGGTATCTCTGAGCTTCCCAGAGTACCTTGTGCTTAATATGCACAGTAAATATGTAATCAAGCTTAATGAATTGAACTGGAAAATATGGAACAGAATCAAAGTTGGACTCACTTCTTATATCTCATAATTCCTTATTAATCTCTCTCTCTCTCTCTCTCTCTCTCTCTCTCTCTCTCTCTCTCTCTCTCTCTCTCACACACACACACACACACACACACATACACACAATGTACTAGATTCTCTTCAAGCTTATAAAATAAGCTACTTAGAACAAGAATATATTGTGGTGAGGATCCATGTTTGAATCACAGAAAAGGAATTTAAATGTTTAATTCTAATGGACTTATATAGCATTTGAATCTAGCAGAGAATTTGTACAGCTACACACAGTATATTTGATGCTGCTGGAACTAACTTACATTTTTAAAATAAAATTTCTTTCAAAACCTGCACTGTGCTGTTAGAGAGGAGCTTATTTCAGCATTCACTATGCTTTGCACTAGAAAATAGTCCTTGAAACAAGACCAAATGAGTGTCTATCTAGAAAATGGCTCCTTGACCTGCATTTCTGAAATGCTTTCTAATTTAAGATACATTAGCCTCTTGGCTGCTTTCTGCCTTCCTTAATATACATACACCAAGTCAGACAAAGGTGTTCTAGCTTTAGAAACTAGCAAATATTCCACCTCAGTTCAATAGTCTCTGGTTGGGGGTGAGGAAGATGTATGAGAATCTGATGCCTGAAGCCATAGGTAATACCAAAAGGAACCATTTTATATATGCATGTGCATGTATATAGATCTATATATTTATAAATATATGTGGTACATGTACACAGATCTGTGTTTGAGAAAGAGTTGCATAGACACACATATAGACATCCCAAATCATAAACTTATATATCCTTTGTCTTCAAATGCGGTGAGTGGTTTGCCTCTAAAAACACGGGGCTGGTTTAAGTACAAAACACACTGGTACATACAGTCAGCAGCAATGTCTGCAAACATGAAAGACTTAATTTTCCTTCATAGTTTTCCATTGCAATGGGTTGTTCCGTTCAACAACATTCAATTTCAGAAAGGGAAAAGAAAAGCACTTTTGAGAAAACTCTGAGAGGACATTTCTGTGCTGATTTTAAGACTTTCTTCTTATCTGTTGCCAACAGCAGGGGAAAATCAAGTGAAACTCAGCTCTTTCACGTTGAGATTTATAGTGACACTGCTCTGGCAACCATGTCAGCAGATGCTGCTCTTGTACTGTGTTGAAAGAAATGCAGCAAGCACTTCTTCCTTTCTGCCTAAAAAAGCCAGAGACACGAGGAAATGTGATTTCTTTCCCTGACACAGGGAAGGATGATTTTCAAGAAATGAAACAGTTCAGTGATTGTTCTTCACTAAGGGGCTAGCTTTGTGCACAGTATGCTACTTCCACTCCCAGTATTTTCTAGATAGAACCTAAAAGAAAACATAATTCTGGAAGAAGAAATGTCCCTCTTCTTTCTCGTGGTATGTCAAGAAATAGGATACCCACTACAATAGGATGGTTTTGTTCTGTTTATGGTCTCCCTTTGCTTATTTGAAATTGTTTATATGTAGGCACACACACAGAGACCAGAAATTTGAACTGATGAGCCAAATGGCATTTAAGTCGAAGATCTTTTTTTTACTAGTTTGAGTTCCATATGCTCAAAAAATGGAGAGATACAGATCAAAGAATACAAAAAGAGTATGTAGAGAGTAAATAAATTGGAGTATTTCTTGTATAACTAGAAGATTCCAATGAATAAAATTATATAGCATTGGGCCTTTTCTCCAATAAGTGTGTTTTAGCCACTCTTCACATACACACAATAGCTATATGAAATTATAGAGATATTAATTTGTTTCAAACTTTCTACTGTCGACCTACTATCTACCTGTCTGTCTGTCTGCCTGTCTGTCTATCCTGTAGCATTATGTCATAAACCTTAAAAACCCACATAATTTAATTTTTGAAATATATTAACTGAACCATTCATGGCATGGAGAGAAATAAAATGAACTGAGTGAGAGATGGAAGAAGACTATTATAACAAAATTGTGTTGGGCTGGGAGCATGACCTACTGGTAGAGTGCTCCCCTAGCATGCTCTCCTAGTTCTGGGTTTGAATCCTCAGTACCACATACACAGAAAAAGCCAGAAGTGAAGCTGTATGTCAAGTGGCAGAGTGCTAGCCTTGGTCAAAAAGTGTCAAAGGACAGTGCCCAGGCCTTGAGTGACGAAAAACAGTGTCTTATAACAAAGAATAAGTATCTAGGCCCATCAGATAATTTAATTTCAGCTTAAGGAACATGAAAGTCCAGTGTGCTTTCTCAGCTAAAATGTTTAAAAGAAACCTGTCCTCTGAGTAGCTGAAAATTTAAACCTTGAATATAATTCTGTAATCACAAATGGCCTTAGATATGCTAGAAAATACAGACATCAGATGGTGCTTAAATGAAGAGAGAATACACACAGAGCTGTCTGTGAAGAAAGATATTTTTAATAGATTGTATTTCAAATAAGTAAGAATGAAGCATGGAAGAGTTGGGACAATCTAGAACATCCTCAGATAAAGATCTTGTGATTTGAACTCCAAAAAGGTGGAAAAATCTGAGAACTATAAATTTTTAAATCCATATATACATATATATATATAGTTTTTTTTTTTTTTGCCAGTCCCGGGCATGAGCTCAGGGCCTGAGCACAGTCCTTGGACTTTCTCAAGGCTAGAGCTCTACCATTTGAGACTCAGCACCACTTCCGGCTTTTTGTTTCTATGTATGTGGTACCGAGGAATCAAACCCCGGTCTTCCTGCATGCTAGGCAAGCACTCCACCATTATGGCAAACTCCCCACCCAAGCTACATTTTTATGTAATAGAAATAAGAATTACAGAGGATATGTACCATCCTGATAAACTGGGAGAATTAATCACTCTTGTTATGTGTTTGCCTTCTCAACATAACTGCTATGAAATGCAAAGCTGTGTCGTGTGTCATAAAAAGGAATTACAACATTACATGAAAAGCTATAATTATTTTTAAATGGGTTCAGTGTATACAGAAATGTCACGAAGAAGTCTCTTAGTAAGTGCAGCTTAACATACACCAACAAAAAAACAAGAGAAATTAACAAATAATTGGATTCAGAGAGTACAGAGAGGAAGCAACTACAGATGCAACTCCTCTACATTGTCTTGAGAAATTGAAAACAAACAAAACATGTTGTGAGCAATTAAGAGCATCTGTGACTTTCATGTAAAGTTTCATGTGGCATCTTGGGAAAATACTTCTCAGATACATGAGATGTGGATTCCTTTACTAGATTATACATTCAGATCTGTCCTAGGAACAAATTCCAGCCAGAAGCAATCTGGGTACATTTTTCTGCCATTGTGACTGAGCCACTAATGTGTTACCAACAGTACAATTGTTTCCTTTTATCTATAGTTTAAGTATCTGGTCAATTATGACCCCAAATTATTACATAGAAAATTCTAGGAAGAAACTATTGATATCTTTGAGATGCACACCATTCAGTTACATGCCGGAATTCTTGCATTCTATCACTTTATCTGTGACATCAGCTACCCGTCTGGGTAGCATATACACAGCCTTCCATTAGGCTCTCAGTAGCTGATCCGTTGTTGATCAGTCGATCAACTATTG
Organism: Megascapheus bottae; assembly: GCF_031878675.1. Lineage (NCBI taxonomy): Eukaryota > Metazoa > Chordata > Mammalia > Rodentia > Geomyidae > Megascapheus > Megascapheus bottae. The sequence goes on along the minus strand of NC_143526.1, from coordinate 23,372,729 downwards.
TGTTGTCAAGTGCTTGTATTCAGTAAGAGTAGCCTTCATTTTACTTCATAATTAACCCAAGACAAAAAAGTAATAAGGCTGCAATAACAGATATGCTCAAGGTATGCTCTAGAGTGGCTCCTTTTTATGACAAATGAAACTTTTCCACTTAAGAAAAGTAAAATGAATCCATATGCTGTGGTTGCTATGATTTTCTGTCTGTGAAATTGAAGAGGGATTAAAAAAAGCCACACTAGTTTGCTTTGGTAGCTTTAACTACAGAGCTTTCAGCTATAGTGTGTAATGAATGCTTAGATAAAAATGGAGTGTGTATTGCATGTGTGTATGCCTGCACAAGAAAGACACTATATATATAAACATATAGACACACATACATATATTTACATATATACAGTATATGTATATGTGTATATGTATACAGTATATTTAAAATACATGTATACAAAATATATGAATATACATAGTGAAATGTGTCCACACACAGAGTGAAGTAGAAAATTATTTTTATTATGAAAATACATGCATGCACAAGTTCACTTAATGAGGTCGTAAAAGCATGTCTTAGTGAGAAGCATGATCATCAAAATGTAAAGCTGCTGATTTGCACTGATGTGCTTCTGTTAGGAAAATTATCAAATGGAACACTAAAGTAAAGAAAAATAAAGGAGAATCAGAGGATCCTCTTTACACAGACATTTTAATTTTTGCAGCCTACAGTGTCTAGGCTTAAAAAGATGACTTTATTTTCCTTGGCTTTCAAAGATAAAGTAAAATATAGAGCAAAGGGGTGACTTTTCATGCTAAATGAATAATCTTAATATTTGGCAATTGTTTCACACCCATTCTCAATATATTTTCCCACCCAAGGTGTCTGATGGCCAACTAACAGGCAGATTTTTAAGTTCCAGAGGTAGAAGTTCCAGAAGTCAAAGGCAGGCGAGGGAGGGGAGACATGATTGGTAGTTCCATTGTGTCAGGACTTTGGTGTTTTATCTGATTATCATATGTGGGATTCATGTATGTAGGCACATTCTACACAATGGTATAAAGTTCTTCAGATTATTTAGAGCATCAACAACATTTATTTTGACAGAGCTTTCACCCTAAGTTCTTACACAGAACAAAACATGAGCTGAAATGGAAACATTCAAGCTGAAAAGACCATATAGAGCATTGTCTTTCCAGGTTTCTGTGGATACTGAGGAACAAGTGCTCTCAACAATAGAAAGTTCTCACTCCCGGGGGCCGGGAGTTTGGCCTAGTGGTAGAGTGCTTGCCTAGCATGCACGAAGACCCGGGTTCAATTCCTCGGTACCCCACATACATAGCAAAAAGCTGGAAGTGGTGCTGAGGCTCAAGTAGTAGAGCTCTAGCCTTGAGAAAGTCCAAGGATAGTGCTCAAGCCCTGAGCCCAAGCTCAGGACTGGCAAAAAAATAAAAAAAGTTCTCACTCCCCTCTCATCTTGGGCTTTCCAAGTCCAAGATCAATCTGCCGGCAATGTAGTTAGTACTCCTTCCTTAGGATGCCAGTCCTATCCTGTTTTTTTCAGGATTTAACCTTTTGACCTCCCTTAACCTCAACTCCTAGATTCTATCACCAAATATGATCATATTAGGGGTTAAACCTTGCATATGAATTTGATGGGATTTGAGGTGACACACCATTCTGCTCATAGCAGACTCGACATCTCAGAATTTTTACTAGGGTTAACAAATAAGTCTATGCTGTGGTCTTTAGCAGATTATTATTATTATTCCCAATCTGCTTTCTTTCAATTCCATGTCTGTTTCTTTTCTGAGACATTCTCTCCTTTACTGTCAGTGTGACAGGAACGTAAAAGTAGCACTTCAAATTGCCCAGATTAAACCTTTTGATCGATGCAGCTTACTTGCCAGTTGAATCAAGGAGGAAAGATATTATTCATCCATCAACATTCCCAACTCAGACGTGCAGGAATCCAGCTGGCAAGGAAAATATCTTGTGTCCCTAAATAAATCTAACCTTGAAGTCATTGTGGGTGAAAGATTTCTCCCAGTAGCATCCACAGGAGCCAGAGAGTGTGTCCCCCCTTTCTATCTGATCATTTGTGAATTTCTTCTAGCACACATCATGTTTGTCCACTGGTCCTGGCTATAACCAGTTTTCTAATGCAAACAGATTCAGCAACACTGGTGTAACCAGCTGAGGTTAAAGTCCTCAAGCAATTCAAGAAGGGTTATGGCTACAGTTAGCTGTAGGGAGGATAACTGCAACCAGAAACAAATTCCTAGGAAATCCTCACACCTCAGAATCAGTGGTATGATAGTGAACATCTGGCAATTTAACTTTCAAATAATTTCAAAGCAAAACGTGATATTCTAAAACATGTATAGGAAGAAAGAGTTCTATATCTAAAATACTCCTGAGAAATTATGAATGGAAATGGTAAAGGTATTAAGTTCAGGGAGAATATTATTTTAGTTTGTAACAGTTTCTGAAGGTCTTTTCTAAAGAGAAGTAGGGGTGGAAACCCCTGGGGTCTAATGATTGGTGTCTTGTTCCCTGTGTCTTACCTTAGGCAAGATCCCTGTTTTTCTGCACGATATCTAAAGAGAATCTGGCACAGAGTGAATGTGCAGTAAATTATTAACATGCTGTTAACACCATTATATTATCACCATCACCATTATATCATCATCATCATCACCATCATCATCATCGAGATTAGTTGGCTACATGCATATGATAACTGTGTTGTTGGCCATCTGATACTGAACTACTGTGAACTCCCCTGAAAGAGTGGTATAAAGTACATTTGTGTTTGAGTAGATGAATGGAAGTGTTTAATTTTGCCATTATGACATTTAACATACTTACCGGTAACACCACAAATTAGTCAATTCATTGTATTTTTGTTTGTCTCTCTCTCTCTCTCTCTTTTTTTTTTTTGCCGGTCTGGTACTTGAACTCAGGGCCTGAGTACTGTACCTGACCCTTTTTATGCTCAAGGATTGTGAGCTACCACTTGAATCACAGCACTACTTCCAGCTTTTCTGAAAAGTTTATTGGAGACAAGAATCTCACAGACTTTCCTGACCTGGCTGGCTTCAAACCTTGAGCCTCAGATCTCAGCCTCCTGAGTCCCTAGGATTACAGGCACAGCCACTAGCATGCACTGTTCATATCACCTTTATCAAAAAATTACAAGATGGGGCCAGGAATTTGGTCTAGTGGTAGAGTGCTTGCCTAGCATGCACGGTACCACATACATAGAAAAAAGCCAGATGTGGTGCTATGGTTCAAGTGGTAGAGCTCTAGCCTTGAGAAAACCAAAGGACAGTGCTCAGGACCTGAGCTAAAGCCCAGGACTGGCAAAAAAAAATTAAAAATTACAAGATGATTTTCTATCAAAATGACTACTATTTTGTTTGTTTCTTTTTAGTTTTTAAGGTTTTGTTTTTACTATTTTAAAATTTAAAAAAAAAGAAGTGAGATTATGTGTTCTGTTTCCAGATGAGGCAGGGAAATTCACTGACAATGGCTTACTATATGTATGCATTCTGATTGTGAATGAATTATATTCTATATTTTAGATATTTTTGGAGGCATGATTATTTCTATTTTGTTCTTTTTTTCTTGTTTTGTTCATACAGTATCTTACCAAAAGCATACTGGAAATTACAGATCAACCAATAAATATGATATTATCTCTACCTTTCGTGAGGTTAGTGTATAACAAAGGACAGAATTGGAGTGGGAGGAGTGGTTGACAATGTTCAAAGGGATAGTATTGATCAAGCTGAATAGCAACTACTTTGTACAACAACTTAAAGAAAATTAAAGCCAAGCCTTGTTAGCTCATATCAGTAATCATAGCTACTCTGGAGGATGAAATCTGAGGATTACAGTCAAAGCCAGCGCGTTAAGAAAAGTCCCCATAAGACTCTTAGCTCTAATTAACCACTCACTCAAAAAACTGGAGGTGGAGGTGTGGCTCCAAGAGGTAGAACACAATCCTTGAACAAAATGAGACCAGGGACAGCGCCTAGGCCCTGAGTTCAAGTATCATGACTGGCAGAAGAAAAATTAAAAGCAATACCTTCTATATATGTAAACATGTAAGGAAGGTGGACATTTCTGTGTTGTTCTTTGTTTTATCTTTATACTTAATATCTGGGAGAAAACAGATGACCAGTAAGTATTTGGTCAGTGAGTACTGCACTTGACATTTCATATATGTTAGAAATATTAGAACAGATGTTTATTGAAGAACATATCTGTATGTTAAACACTACACTGACAGTTTAAACAGCACAAACTCATCATTATTGCTATAAAGTTGTGTGAACACTGACATCTAAAGAGGTTATGTAATCTGCTTGTGTTTACACAGATAATCTGAGTGAAACAGGGGTCTGAACATCTCTAGAGCCCGTATTTCTTAATATCTCCATCCTCATGACAGTTTTACACCAATATTATAGGGATAGAAAGAGAATTTCCCAACTTCATAAATACTGAAACTGAGATTGATTTCCTAAAGTAGGTCCTGGTTATTGGAAGCCATCTTTAACTGAACACCCATGACTCCAAGCTTGGCCTTCTTTGTTCTTACTTCACCACACGGATAATTACATCAGGCATATAGAATATACTAGTAGAGGTTTATATGAAATGGCATGTATCTGCAGCTCATAATTATGTATCTGCAGTACAATATCTGCTGAAATAAATTGAGTTACAAAATTACCCCACTGTCATGCCAGAATAGAGCATGACACAAATTACATTTTACTATACTATTTACTTCTTATGTAGATCCACCATCAATATGACACAATTTTTTTATATTTAGAATAAAAAATAGTGATACATATATATGATAGAATTCTAAGCTGGCTTCCATGATCTCCACTTAATGATTTGTTTCTAACCAATAGACTACTACAAAGGTGTAGGAATTTTGGAGATATAATTATAGTGCCAAGGTAGTAGACTTTGAGGGAGACAATCCTATGTGGTTCTGATGCAAATAAGGGGAAGCTCTTAAAAATAGAATGGACCTTTCTGGAAATGACAGACGGATGTGGCAAAGATAGTAGAGGCTATGTCACAGAAGCCCATATGGCAAAAAAGCATGACAGCATTGAGGAAAGAATGGAACCTTTTTAGCATCAGCATGGGGACTTCAGTATCAGGCTGTGAAGAAAAAAAAATCTTGAGTCCTGTAGCCACACAGCTGAAGACACTGAACTCAGCAAGTAAAGCAGGTTCTCAGGCATCTCAATAAGTGCTACAATGAACTAATAATGCCTCCCGGCTGGCTCAAGGCTTGGCTTCAAAACTGCAACACTTTAGACACTAAACTGAAACTCTGTGGATAGAAAAGATATGGTGACTTAGAAATTTGTACTCTATCAAACAGTAAATCATTTGCTCATTTTATTTTCAAATGCAGACTCTGCATAAAGCACTGAAGATACACAGTCAGATTAAGGGAATCTTTCATAGAAGTTTCTAATGAGGTGCTTAAATAACAGGAGAGAAGGTATTCTGAGGAGATGGCCTAAGGGGAACATGTGCCTGATTTCCTAAGACCTCCACTTCTGGAGCAACATCAACCAGCAATGAGAAAATAGGCAGGCATTAGCACATTGAAGCATCCATCTATTAAGAATGAGGACCATATTGTTTTATTGTCTGTTTCAAACAACGTCTTAAAAAGAATTTTCTTCTCTGGACATCTCATGGGATACCAGGATTCATTTCTTTCCTAGGACTCACAAAAACATGTAGCCAATACAGTTATTATGTTTTAAGAAAAACTAAAGTACAGAAATCCTCAGACATTTAATTAAGCATCTTGAATGCTTTTTAACTATTTTAGAAAGGTTATGTGGCTGTGCTAGTGTCCCTATGTGAATATAGTAGGTGTTTGTCACTCTCTGTAACTTTGTATAATAATTACACATTTAGATTTGTGGCAGGTCAATACTTAGATTTACATTATTCATGTATTTGGATGAATGATTTTTCATGATATGTTAATGCTAGATCTGTAAATAAAACATTGATCTTTTCTTATATTATGCTTCTAACTGAATTTTAAAAAGGTAACATATTGTATTTAACCCTTTGGCCTTTGTTTTGACTATCTTGGTGTTGTTTTTTTAATTTTATTTCATTTTTTCCCTTGGATCTTTGGATTTTTTTCATTAGCATAGAAAATAACTTTTACCAAGTAATAAAATTCTTACATTTTAAACAGCTTCCCTTAACTATGTTACTTCTTGCCCTCTTTTGAAACTAATACGACCTCTACTTTCAAAAGATTATGCTACTTCTAATGAATGAAGGCTAAACTTAAGGAATGATTTTACTTATTCATGAGCTCTGTTAATAAAAAAAAATCTGAGATGTTAAGTTGATCATGATCAGTCACCCAATAATGGAAAATGGATACCTTGAAGCCTGAAAGCCAAAAATTTTTTAAAAAATGGAAAATATGCATGCAAAGTTAAAAAACTCATTTTAATGGTAGCTAGTATCTTGATAACAACCTCCAAAATTCTATATATTTGATCATTTCGTGCTACCACTGACGTAGATCATGGACAAGAAAAAAAACATGTATTATTTTTATTGTCATAGTTTTGTTCTTTATATACCTGTGGACTTGCTCAATATGTTGATGTTGTGCCAGTATTTCTAGTTACTTGGGAGGTAGAACTTGAGAGGATCAGAATTTGAGGCCCAGACACAAACACTACCACTTTCCTCCCACCGAAGTTTAATGCACTTACACTTTGAAACAAAATGAATTTTTTCTCCTTGAATTTGTTTATCTTCAAATTTTGTCACAGTAACAGAAGTCTAATGAACACAGATTTACTTACAAGGAGCCTGGTAAAATAGATTCTCAATCTAAGACTCCATGCATGATGACAGAGATTGCTGCAAGAGAGTTGCTTAGAAGACTTCTAATTTAGTTATTTTGAGATAATCGAATCAATCGTCTGACAGAATAATTCCTATGAGAAGATTTGGGGGTTGGTGGTAATCAGAGTCCTCTTGAGATTGTCTTTGGAATGGATGATGTGTTAATCAGCTTCCTGTTGCAGGGGCAAAATACATGGAAAAAAAATCAACTTAAAAGGAGGAATGGTTTATTTTTGGCTCATGGTCTTAGTGGTTTCATTTCATGGTTGGTTGCGTCTGTTGCTTTTGGACTTAGGATGAGGCAGAATGTAAGAGCAAGGAGTGTATATTAGACTAAATATATTTACCTCACGAGAACCAGGAAGCAGTCCTAATATACTGTTAGGACTTATCACAAATGATCTATCTTGCTACCTCTAGCCCCTCCTTCTTAAGCCTACTAAGGCATCTACTACCTCCCAAACATGTAGATTGGAAAAAATCCTTCATATGCAGGCCTTGGAATAGATTTAAAATCCAAACCTCAACAAATGTTGTAACAGCCCAATTTGTTCAACTGTAAAGTTCTTTGTATCTGAAAAGTTTTCCTTAAACCCTTTTTAGACATCAATTCAGGAAGATTAAGCAACAACAGTGAATCATCTTACCAGAGAACTATTAGAAAATTAATACAAAGAACCATCGTCTTATGATGAAAACATTCAGAATACTAATAGTTTTCAAGAAATATGCTGTAATCTAATTCTATTTTTATCTTAAAAAAAACAGAAGGCAGCAGAAAATTTTAATAATCTAAACAATCTATATATTATGAGCTTAATTTTATAAATCTTTTACAGAAATCCTTGTGATTATTTTTAAAAATCTGTAAAGCTCTGTTTGGAGAATGTCTGTATCAAAAGTTCAGTAGAACAGGGCTCTGGAAGCTCAAGCTGTAATCCTAACTACTGAGGAAGCTGAGATCTTAGAACTGTGGATCAAAGCCAGCCCAGGCACTTCAAAAGTCTGTGAGACTTTTCTTTTTTTTTTTTTTTTGGTCAATTCTGGGCTTTAGCACTGTCCTTAGGCTTTCTCAAGGTTAGAGTTCTACCACTTGAGCCACAGCACCACTTCTAGCTTTTTCTATTTACATGGTACTGAGGAATTGAACCTGGGTCTTCATGCATGCTAGGCAAGCACTCCACCACTAGACCAAACTCCCAGCCAAGTCTGTGAGACTCTTATCTCCAATAATCCACCAAGAAGCCATAAGTGTTGCTGTAGAGCACTAGCTTGACCTGAAGAGCTCAGGGACAGTGCCTAGTCCCAAGGTTCAAGCCCCACAGCCAACCAAGAAAAAAAAAAAAAAAACAAGACTGAAACAAGTCTAGTAGATTCCCCAAACCCAAAAGCTTTTTTTGAAACTTTAATTCAGATGGATCTTCCTTAATGCAAATGTTCAATAGTTACAATACTATCTAATTTTATTTTACTTTTTTAAATAAAAATTCAAGGATTAAATTACCTTTGTAATATAGTAGAAATAAACCAAATAGTGTGATGTGAAAACTCCATAAGCTGGGGAAATACTATTTAGCTCTAAAATAGTTGCGGATTTGTCTTGGATACTAGCACACTTTGGAAAGGAATCAGCAAGAATCACATTTTAGTAGACTAGAAAAAATGTATTTTGTATTTGAATGATAAATATCCCTTGAGTGTGATCCTTGACTTTGCATTCTACTGTAACTGAATAACAGTTATTGTGTCGTGTGGAAGATGTCTGCTGTCTTGACAGGTTGAGTCAGTGCTCTGTTTTTGTTTTTGTTTTTTTGTTTTTTTCTTTTTTAATAAGGTAACAGAGGAGTATAGCATTCAGTATCCACTTAGAACTAATCTTTGCCAATGTGGGAAAGAAATCAAGCGAGTCTATTGACCACTAGGCCACACAAAAGCAGTGATACGTCTTCTTTTCTTTCCCTTTTCTATATGTTGTCTCATTGCCTCCTCATCCCCCATCCAATCTCCACTATTTTGCTACTTACTCTTTGTCCTATGAAGGTGCCTGCATTGTTATTATTATTATTGTTGTTGTTCCTTGTCTTGATTGATTATTTAAAGCTCTATGATTATCTGACATCAGTTTGACTTTAGCCCATAATAGTTACCATGAAGATATTGGTGGGCAAGAGAAGAGAAATTTTGGTGTTTGTCCCCATCTTCTCTTCTGTTTCCAGAATATTTCTGTTGGTGACTCTCTGCTCAATGACAGCTTTCATTATCAACAAGAAATCATTCTTCTCTTTTAATTAAAGTCTCATTACTTAATTTGAATAATTCCTATTTATTATTACTTCTTTGCTGGAATATTGCCTGATATTTATGTGTATCTCTCTGCTTTAGGAATAGTTGGAAGAAAACACTTTGGACACTAAGAATCTGCTGTAGTAGCTTCTTTAGTGAAGCAAATTAGCAGTTCTTTGTACAGACTTCCTCTGTGAGTAGGTGTTTATGACAGGTTATTATTCAGGGTTATATCCTTTTCTTCCTTTGGATCAGTTTTTCTATTAAGAAATGCAATTAAACTATCATGGAAGATTGTTTTGCAATGTTTCTTTGATGCATGATTTAAAGAGATAATTCATAAAATAGGATCATATTCCAAAGAAATCTCAGTGATTTGAATTTCTAAACATTTTAAATTAGTACAGAAGTTGCACACAAATCCAAAGTGTAAGTGTATAAATGCACATATGATGAGAGGTTTGCTTTGATCATAAATCCTGTATGAAGCAACATGGTAGGTTGGCTCTTAGGAATATTTACCATGTAAAAAATAAATCAAAGTCCAAATCTTTCCTGGATCAATCATATATATATATATTCAATCATGTATATATTCAATCATATATATATGACTGTATATAGCAAACTGTTTTCTTTCGGGACACAATTTTGAACTGGCAAGCAATCAGGAAAGCTTTATGGCAAATGGTTTTCATTTTAGGCTTTTCATTGCTAGATATTAGAGGCTTGGATTTTACTCTAACCTTTTTTTCCTTACCAACAGTGAACTTTGGGGAATCAGCCGACTTCTAGTCATCTTATCTGAAACTATGATTATAAAACTCAGGGATTATTCTTTGAGAGACTATACCTAAAGTGATGTCCTAGTCATTCCACATCCTCTACAACAGAAACTAAAATACTATTTATTATCATTTAGGTTTGGCAAGTCTAAAAACCACATTTGGTAACAATCAATTTAGCCCTGAAGGGTTTGGGTTGGTTTCTTCAGAACTCTGATTGTCCTACTTATAAGAGAGAATTTCCCTAGGAAGTAAAAAAAAATGAAGCATTCAGTGAAGTTAGAGGAAATATAATTTGGCAGAGTATCAGAAATACCTCGTTAATTTCTAAAGTTATCCAACAAGGAAACAGGCTAATGTGCAATGTCCTTTAGAACTATTCATCAACACAGGCCAGGTAGTCACTATGTGAGACATTGTTTTAGCAGGTATATTTTCAGTAAAGGATGAAGGGTGAAAGGAAGAAGAGGTGACAAAATGGCCTTTATTGTCCTCTTGGCTCATATATAAGTTGGATGGGATGTCAGGAAAATGGCCTTTATTTTGTATTTGTATTGGCAGTGGACTTGAGACTTGGTATTAGTAATCCTACATATGTTTTCCTGTTACTATGGCTTTGTCTGCCCGAGACTTGCTAGGTGTTTCAGAATGACTTCTGTGTTCTAGTCTTTCAGGGACCATTCGGAAATAAATACCTTTAAAAGGGTGCATGCTACGCCTCACCATTTTTAACCCATTTTTTAAGTACTTGTTCTGTGCAAAACATGTTGCATAGAACACGTAGTCTTACAGTATCTAAGCTTTCCTAATGGACTCTCTTGAGTACTTTTAGCCTTGGTAAACAGGTTCAGAAACCTTAAATGCACACTAGTCTTGTGCCCTTTACTGTTTCTACCACTGGTAGTTGATAATTACAGCTTTACAAAGATATCTAGCATATGCCACGCTTTCAGTGGGAGCACAGCCTTTGTGTGGCAAAGTGGTGGATATACTTCTAACTAAATCTGTAGATATGTTATGCTTAGGAAACAACAGAAGAAGCCTGAGTTGGCAGAATAATTACTATGTTAGGGCACCACTGAAGACAAATTGTGTGCCCAAGATTGTGAAAAGAAAACTCTTAAAATTAAAAAAAATCCCTGTTGCAATATAGGACTCCTACTGAAACATAAATAACAATGCCTACTATTTCAAAGCACATTTGTAGAGATCAATGTATTATCTTAGGAATATTTCACTTTTTGAAAAATGAGGTTCATTTCTAATGGCATGTGTCATTTCAGAGGGGAAATTTTTAGATTTTCATAATGTGTTTTTCCTTTCTCTTCCATCTGGATTTTAGCTGTTTATAGGAATAGTGTTGACAGAAAGCAAAGAAATGAATTCCGTGGAAATCAGTCTTTGTTTTGGGGGGGAATCAGGTGTGTAGCTTCTAGGTAAGAAAAGAAATTGTTTTCTGCTAAAAGATCTTATCCATAATGTCAAATAGAATGACCTTGTAGATCCCTTTTGCTCTTGAGGTTCTCTGGTTTCATGATCACAGAAATTGCTGGTAAATATGACACCTTAAAGCTCACCATTGGCTGTTGCCAGCTACTGTAAGAAATGAAAGAAAATATCCTTTTTTGTCTTTTCTTTTTTGGTACTAGAGATCAAACCCAGCACATTGGATTTGCCAGGCAAGCATTTTGCCACTGAGCTGCATCCCAGCCCAGAAAATATTCCTTAGAGCAAATTTAAACTAAGAAGCAGTAGATGAGTCTTTGTTTGCTTGAACGGTCATTTCTGGTGACAAAAAAAGAGGTGCACAGAAATGGAAAAGTAAAAATGAAATGTGTACTTACAGAATGCCTACTATATGACAGGTGTATATCAAGCATTGTGTATTCAAAATGATGTAATAAAACCTATAACCGGGTCACTGTTGTGGATATCCTCGGGGCACTCTAGTATTTAGGGAAGTATGATATGGCTGACACTGAAGCAAAGAGTCTTTTGTCTAACCTAGTTTGCATCCTACTTCCATTCTACAATGTGGAATGGTGAATCAAACCATTCCTCCAGACTCCAGGTTTCATTTCAGTTGTGACCAACATATCATCGTATATTGCTAGTGCTCCATGTCCTTCAAGTCTATATGAGAAGAAAAGTTGAAAGGGCTCCAATATGTAAGAGCAACTTAGAATGAAGTCAGTCTTGTATGGAGCAATCTCTCTGTCCTCTCAAAGTACAGAATAAATAGCTCCTCAGAGAGGCCTGAGAGGCTACTGAACTTCCCCCTCAATAAGGAACTCCTTATTTTATATTTTATTATTATGTCTTCCTTCCTTGTCTCATCATCCCCAGTCTTCACCTCTTCTGGACCCACCTCCTTGTATAAGGTGCAAGAATGGAGGAGAAATGAAAAGATACTCACTAAGAATATACAATAACTATATTTGTTACAGATATAACACAACGAGTGGAAAACGCAATATACATCTTACTAGGAGGTGAAATAACAGGAAACCTAAGTTTGTCTGAGAATATCTCTGTTGGTACCACATGGTGGAAATTAATGGTAATATATTGAAGTTTGCTTTTTGAATTCAATTGCTCAATAAAATAGACTATAACCACACATTAGCATGACCTCTCTGAAATTTTTAAAAAGCCTAATGATTTAGCATGAATATTTCAGGAATATTTTCCACAGATTCTTCTTCAGTCTACTCCCAGAAGCAACCTGCTGTTAATTTCCTTTGTGGTCTTAAATGATTCTAAGGTAGTATATTAAATGGCTTACGTCATTTGTTTTTCAAAATTTTGAACCAAACCCCTTTTTCATCTACTCTAAAATCTCATATTTGATTCAAATGCATTAAAACAACTGTTTTGATTTGAAGAAAATTCTGATGGAATGGCATAACAAAGTGATCACAGGTAATTTTTTTTTTTTGCTTTTGCTTTTAAATCTCTAAAATGGATATGTAGACCTATCCTTCAGTTGAGGACATTGTTTCGTATATTTTACATCTAAGAAAAATGAAGTTCTGAAGTATAGAATTATCCACAATTTTCATGCAGGAATTCTTCAATGAACTATTATTTCCTTCTTGTCTCTAATTTCTATGGTCTCTGTTCCTCAATCATCTGAGAAGCTTTGTTTAGTTCATGGAGCATGTGGTAAGAAACAAAAAGAATTTGTTCAAAGAAAATAAATTGACTATTTGCATTTGGATAGATTTTATTTTTGGCTCTTCCCATGAACTACTTTTAGCTTGCCTTCTTTAAATGAACATTTAAAGTTGCATCTCATGAAACATATCTTTCCTCTGTCCTGCTTTTATTCCTTCCTTTTCTCCTGTTTTCATTTTATGATATTATTGTCTCCCTTTAATAGTTTTTACTTTACCTTTTAACATTTTTCACAAAACAGAAATCTAAAGAGAAAGGCAACCATATTGGGATAATATCTGGGAACTTTTAACTATGTGAAAAGTATGGTAAAATGATTTTAAATAAACACAATGTGGTGTATTTTTTACAAAGCATTAGGATTTGGAGGATAAGACAGATTCATTCTTCAGCTTTGCAGATTTTTATTATCTCAGACAACTCACAAAACAAGCTTCTGTTGAAAACTGAAATTCAATTTATGTTTCTTTAAAGTGCTAGACGTGTTGAATTAAGGGATATGTAAGATAAATAACATCATGATGTTTTGAAAGCATGAGCTAAAGCAAATGGGATATGTGCTAGAATAGAGCTTGGTTCTATGGTAGGTAGTTCTGTTCATAAAGCTCAGTGAACCCTGGAAAAGAAACATTTGTTGTTGTTCAAGAAACAGATGCAGAAAGTGCCAGAGAAAAGAAATGATATTTGATTTAGATTTCAAAGTGTAAATAAGTTTTTACCAGATGAATGCATAGGAGGAACATCCTGGTATGAACATCACGAATCAAATAAATATAGGTCTTAGGGACTGCATTAAGTGGACGTGAAGATGAAAAATGTGTGTGAGAAGAATTCCTTATCTGCATGCCCAGCTAATTGTCTCTGATTATAGACCAACTGTCTTGGACACTAGAATTCCAGTTACAATAGTTTCTCTTCTATTCATTTCAAACCCAGGTACAAATCACTCCTTGAACCTAACAGACTTACTTTAAAATATATTCTTCTCATTTATTACCTTTGTAAGGGAGATGGTTTCACTTTAGGAAGGTAGCTATGCCTATGTCTCTGCCTTAGCATGCTTTCTTAGGTGCCTTTTCCAAAGCTAGCTTAGCTTCAGTCCTTATACAGGAAACCCTGGCACTGCATCACACGAGTGCCATTGCCAGGGCACCATAGGGTCTCAGTGCCTATTAGGTTCCAATCTCTTCTATAGCCACCTCACAGGATTGTCATGAAGGATAGAGATGCAAGATAGAACATGGTTCATCTGGATTTAAATCATGATTTTTAAGGAGCCATGTCAAATTATTCATATTTATTAAGTCTTAATTTCCCTGTCTGGTGGGGCTAATAGGTAGAACTCCTTGATAAATGTATTCAGTAATATGAACTGAATGTTTCTTGTATGTAGGATACTATGCAAAAGCCTGGGGACTTACCCATAGCCTGAAGTGCAGACAGAAAGAAAACAGTTAATAATTCCAATCAGATAAGGTTTGGGCCTGGAAGAATGAAAATGGGAGAGAAACACAGTATTACGTCGAGTGACCAAGGAAGAAACCACATCCCCATGAAATGAAAGAATAGACCATATAGAAGCCATTAAAGGTCTTGCTTGGAAAGAAGACCTTTAACGAGGCAATTAAGGTTATCTGGGGTCATTCCTTTTAAGAAAGGAAGAGAGTCTCTGCTCACTCTGTCTACATACAGAGAGGAAGGGCTGTGTAAGGACACAGAGAGAAGGAAGCCATCTATGAGCCAGAAGAGAGTTGGAAAGCATCTCATAAGTCATTATCTAGCCTATAGAACTGTGAGAAAAATTCTATTATTTGAGTCATCTAGACAGTGGTATTTTATCAGTGGTAATCCTAACCAACTAGTACAATCTCTGAGTCTAAAATGGGCTTGGCTCATGACACAGAAGAATGAGGGCTAGAAGAGAGAGTGAGAGGGCCAGAAACAGGGACAGAGATAGAGACAAAGGGGAAATTTCATGCTGAAGTCGGAAAGCAGAAGGATCAGGGATATCGTTGCTGTGAAGAAGAATCAAGATTACAGGCGGAACGCAATATCCATGCTGGAGGATGCACTTCAGAGTGTAGAATTATGCAATTATGTCTTGAAAAGATGGAACGGTGTGCTGTGTGGAGAATTCAAACCAAGACAAAAATGTTCCTTTAGGAGCAGTTAGGTATACGTCTATCTGTTTATTTGAAAAGAGAAAGTGAAGGGGGAAAACAAGATGATTGGGAGGGGGCAAAAGGGGAAGGAAATGGGGAGAAAAACATGAGAAGGGGTATCAATGTGTGAGAAGTAATGCACTTACTACCTGGTGAATGTAACTGTAACCCCCGTATACATTACCCCGACAATAAAAAAAATTTTTTAAAAGAGTACTTAGGTAAAGCAGAGCATATGGATGTAGGAAGAGAGGTGAAGATCTGAGCAATAGAAATGAAGTAATTTGTTATGGACTGCATAGGAAGTCAAAAGTAAGTAAGTCATAATGGCTTACAAGTTATTGGACTGAGATACTATGTAGATGACAGCAGTCCTGCAGAGATTGCCGGGCTTGTGTCTGGAGGCTGTTGTCCCCATATCTCCTCTTCCCCTTCTGTATGTCTTTAATTGAATATCATTTTTCTTTTAAGTTATCCCTAATCTTTCTGGCTAAATCATTCTATTTCCCATTTTCCCTTCACTCCCTTACTTTCCCCTGTAGCATTTATCCCTATCTAAGTCATTATTTTTAACTTTTTTTTCTGCTTTTTGGTTCATCAGGCCTAGAACATTGTCTGACACATAACAGATGATTAATGAATAATGGTTACATTGCAGAAATCATTGGATGAGTGGTTAAGAAATGAATATTTGAAACAAAGACAAGGCATCAAAAAGCCTACTACACAGTCAAATGGAAATGTATATTATGGCTGTATGATTTAAACAGCTATGACAGAGCTAGGCTCAGTGGGTTGTTCCTTTAATCCTATGTAGGAAATAAATACCTTAACAATGGCAGTTTGAAGGTGGCAAGGGCAGAAATATCTGTGGAATTCAATATCCAAAATAACCAGCAAAAAGTGGGGCTGGAAGGAACCCTGACTTCAGTGGTGGAGTACAAATCTGGAATAAGAAAATCAAGCAAATACATAGCCCTTAAGTTTTGAGTTTAAGGACCAGTACAAGAAAAAACATAAAAAATAAGGTATAGACAATGCCTAATATATTACCAATTATTTAGAATGTTAGGAGAGAAAAGGTTGAAGCCAAACTTGTCTTTCCTCAGTCTACTCACCTTTACCACACAAATAGTCTTATTCCGGCTTCCTAATTACTTCATAGAATACTGCCTTTGTACACAGCATTAATTCCCATCGTTGCCCAAAGACAGTAATCAAGAAGTGATCAGTTATCCAAACTATATGTACAGCACACCAAAGCTTTTTATATCATAGTCAAAACTATGTGGTAAATTATAGGACTGCATGTTTTTGTTTAATCACTGACTTTGATCTCTCCTGGTTGCTTGGTTGAGACAAAATCAAAACTGTGGCTTAAAATTAGTTATGAGATACCCATTGTTACAGTACCTCACTCTGTTATCTGATATATTGAATTTATTTGTATTTGATTATTTGAAATTTGATAGGGAAGGGGGGAAAACCAAGACGGGGTGGGTGGGGAGAGGGTAAAAGGTACCAAGACATGCGAAAGGGTATCAATGTATGTGAATTAATGCACCTTCTATATGGCAAATATCATGTAACCATTTTATTAATTACAATAAAAAAATGAAAAAAATTAGTTATGAGAGGGACCAGTAGTTTGGCTTAGTGGTAGAGTGCAATGACTAGCATGCATGAGGACCCGGTTTCAATTCGTGGGTACCACATGTATAGAAAAGGCTGGAAGTGGTGCTGTGGCTCAAGTGGTAGAGCTCTAGCCTTGAGAGGAGCCCAAAGATAGTGCCCAGGCCATGAGTTCCGGCTCCACAACTGGCAAAGAAAATTAGCAATGGGAAACATGAATTTATCTCATATGATATAGCCTGCTATTATTTTTCAGACAGGTTTTACTCTAGGTCTCATCATTTCTCTCTTTTAGCACATAAAGACTAAATGAAAGTTCTCTTAGTATTTTTTCTTCATACAGTGCATTAAAGAAGGAGCTGCCTTCCAAAAAATCCTTTACAATGAGGTGATGTTATACTAAGTAGAAAAGGTTAGTATATAAAATAATGCATAGTAGATTTTTGTCTTTGTCACGGTGAATTATATGAGGGTGAATCTGGTGATTATTTTTTTCTTGAAAAATGGAATAATTGTCAGTTTATTTAGTTGAGTTAGCTTCTCTTTTGGAGAGGAATTTATTCACTCATTCATTCATTTTGATCTTCACAAATTATAAAGCAGCAGCAGTGGCCTTTTAAGTGGTGTAGGTTCTACTTTAAATGAACCTAAAATTTCATAATAAAAATAACTTACATTTTAATGTAACATTTATATATTTATAGAGGTAACAGGTATAGAAAATGAAAAGAACATTCTTTTGTCTTAGTCTTTTGGGCACTCAGACTGTTAAAATAGCATGTTTTATAAATGTAGAAATTTATTTCTCAAGTTCTTGTGAATGAGAAGTCCCAGGTTAAGAAGCTACATGATTTGGAGTTTGAAGATGCAGCTTCCTCAAGAAAAGATGTCTTCTCTCAATAGCCTCATAGGGAAAACAGAACACTAGATCTCAGAGACATCCTTTTATTGTTATTTTTCTTTTCAATAATGAATTTTCCCTATGTTGGTCAGTCTGGCTTTACAAACTGAGGCTCAAGTGTTTCTCCTGCTTCAATCTTCTGTCTTGTTGGGAACTATAGGCATGAGAGTCATAATATCATTCACGAGGCTCTTACCTAATACCACCAGTTTAGGATTGGAGAATTTCAACAAAAGTTTTGAAGTAACACAAAATTAAGTCCATTGCAATCTTCTTCACCTAAACCACCTTTTCTTTTTTTTATTGTAATTAGTAAAAGGATTACATGATATTTGCCAGATAGAAGGTGCATTAATTCACATACATTGATACCCTTTCACATGTCTTGGTACCCATTACCCTCCCCCCCACACCCCCCACCCGTCTTGGTTTCCCCCCCTTCCCTATCAAATTTCAAATAACCAAATACAAATAAATTTAATATATCAGATAACAAAGTGAGATACTATAACAATATGAGATAACCAAGGGACAGCAAAGGAGATGAGAGATGACATAGTACATTAAGGACAACAATCATTCGTTATATGGCTTTTCTAAACCACCTTTTCTATGGAATAATTCCTTGGCTTCCTCTAGGGGTAGTTATATATAGTTTGACCCCCAACTGTTTTATTTAATGCCATATTTTATGTCCATATACTCTCTACCTTGGAACTCATCTCTTAATGGAGCCATTTTGTGTCTCCACAAAGCTTTGGAAAGCGTTGTCTAGTGTGTGCCTGGCATCTATCAATGCCATGCCTGTGTCTACCTATGATGGAACGTATGTAGTAAGGGTAACATGAACTTTAAACTTGTCATCCAGATCTCTTGCTCCACCCCTTGTCCTCGGTTGATGTTTATGACATCAACTCATTGTTTGTGAACAATGCCACACAGACCCCTCAGCTCTTCCTTTAACTTTATTCCAAAGCCCAGCATCAGTCAGATTTTAGATTTGTGACAATATAATTGAGGACGTTAGCTTAAAAAGAGGAATTAATAAAACAGAACTAAGGAAATGGAAAAACCTCCCATGCTCCTGGATTGGAAGAATCAACATTGTGAAAATGACAATCTTGCCAAGAGCTATCTACAAATTCAATGCAATACCCATCAACATCCCAATGTCATTCTTTAAAGAAATAGAAGAGGCAATCCAAAATTTCATATGGAATAATAAAAGACCCCGTATAGCAAAAACACTTCTTAGCAGAAAGAACAGCGCTGGAGCAATTTCAATTCCAACCTTTAGACTCTATTACAGAGCTATAATTCTCAAAACAGCTTGGTACTGGCACAGGAACAGGCCTGAAGACCAATGGAATAGAACTGAGGACCCAAATATTAAACCACAGACCTATGGCCACCTAATCTTTGACAAGGGAGCCAAAAAAAATAGAATGGAAGAAAGACAGCCTCTTCAACAAGTTGTGCTGGCAGAACTGGTTAAGCACCTGCAGAAAACTAAAGCTGGATCCTTCTTTGTCACCTTGCACTAGAATTAACTCCAAATGGATCAAAGACCTGGAGGTAAAAGCTGACACACTGAAAACTCTACAGGAAGGAATAGGAGATACACTAGGCCTCCTTGGCAGAGGTAGAAACTTTCTTAATAAGGACCAAGAATCACAACAAATCAGAGAAAGGCTGGATAAGTGGGACTGCATTAAACTGCAGAGCTTTTGTATGGCAAAGGACATAGCTAGTAAACTAATCAGGAAGCCTACAGAGTGGGAGAAGATCTTCACCAACCAAACAACGGACAAAGGCCTCATATCTAAAATATATCAACAACTCAAAAAATTGAATCACTCCAAAACTAACCTCCAAAGTAACAACCATCCCATTAAAAAATGGGCCAAAGACTTAAAGAGAGTCTTCTCTGAAGAAGAAACAAAAATGGCCTATAGACACATGAAGAAATGCTCAACATCTCTGGTCATAAAAGAAATGCAAATCAAAACAACTCTAAGATTCCACCTCACTCCAGCTAGAATGGCCAGGATCAGGAAAACGAATGACAACAGATGCTGGAGGGGATGTGGCCAGGAGGGATCACTACTACACTGTTGGTGGGAATGCAAACTCGTTCAACCACTATGGAAAGCAGTGTGGCAGTGCCTCAAAAGGCTAAACATAGAACTCCCCTATGACCCAGCAATTCCACTACTTGGCATTTACCCAACCACCCAGAAACAAGGACATACTAAATCCACTGGCACAACAATGTTCATTGCAGCACTATTTACCATAGCAAAGATATGGAACCAACCTAGATGTCCCTCAGTTGATGAGTGGATCAACAAGTTGTGGTATTTGTACACAATGGAATTCTATGCTGCTGTCAGAAAGAATGACATCGCCCCATTTGTTAGGAAATGGAAAGACTTAGAAAAAATCATATTAAGTGAAGTAAGCCAGACTCAAAGGAACTTAGGCTCAATGGTTTCCCTCATTCGTCATAATCAGTAGAAACCTTGGGCTCTACTAGCAGAGATTTGCAATAGAGCAAAATCTTGATACATAAGGACATATAATGTGAAGCTAATTGAAATGACCTCCAGGATATTGAAACAAAAGCCATATAATGAATGATTGTTGTCCTTAATGTAGTATGTTGTCTCTCATCTCCTTTGCTGTCCCTTGGTTATCTCATATTGGTATAGTATCTCACTTTGTTATCTGATATATTGAATTTATTTGTATTTGGATATTTGAAATTTGATAGGGAAGGGGGGAAAACCAAGACGGGTGGGGGGTGTGGGGGGGAGGGAAACGGGTACCAAGATATGTGAAAGGGTATCAATGTATGTGAATTAATGCACCTTCTATCTGGCAAATATCATGTAACCCTTTTACTAATTACAATAAAAAAATAAAAAAATAATAAAAAAAGAGGAATTAATTATTTTGGTTCATGATGTCAAAGGGTATAGTCTATGGCCATAGCTCTGCTGTTTCTAGACCTCGAATAAGACAGAGAATTATGAGCAAGAGAGTGTAGTTGAGGAATGCTGCTTCTCTTGTGGTAGTTAGCAATGAAAAAGGATCAGAGGGGGAGAGCGAAAAGAGATGAAAAAGGAACAGGAGAGGAGAAGACAAAAAGAGAAGGAATTATAAGGGAAGATAATATAAGGAAAGTGAAGGGGAGAATAGAGGCGAGAAGGGGAGTGAAGGGGAGAAATAGAGAAGAGCAGAGGGTACAAGAAGCCAGGAACAAAATACAGCCTTCATAGATACACTTCCTAATGACCTCTTTCTTCCAAGTAGGCCCTATCTCCTAATGTTTCCACCACTTCTGAGTAGCCCATTAAGTGATAAATTAATATATTCAAGAGGAGGGCAAGATAGCAAAACCAGAAAACATTGACCAGTAATAACTCTTCTTGATTGCTTGTGTACAGATCCTACAGGGATTTCCATTAGAGCTTTGTTGTCACATATTGCCTGGACACTGCTTATATTTGCATATTTAATGTGTCATGCCCAGTAAATATTGTTCATTGAGTAAATGAGTCTTCATTCCTTCCTCTACTATAAACTGCTAATATTCCAGCATGTTTATCTACCAAAAATTGGATTTCTTTTTCTTCGTGGATAAAAAAGGGAAATTCCACATAGGTCTGTGTCATTTCAAGGGAAAGCAGATTTTCTTGTATGGGTAATTTCCCAAGCCTTCAACCTTAATCATGTTGCTATATCACCATCCTTAAATGAAACATTTTGAGGATATATATACTCTTGCATTCTCAGTTTATTGCATAATCCTCCCTATGGTACCTGAGTGGAATGGAAGGTATTTGAGGTTGGCAGTTTTGACTTTTTCTTCTTTCATAGGTAGAGAAGCTGACCTTCATAGCAAACTTTCTCTCTTCACAGTAACAATAACGCACCACCCACTCCAGAAAAAAAAAAAAACGTACAGATGAATGAAAGTGTTTGTACAGAATTTGACACTTTGCAAAATATTCTAATAACATGGTGCCTACTATTTGAAATGTTCAGATTCTATTTCAATAGAATTAAAAGCTAATGCAGAATAAAATGTGAATTGCTTGTCACAGTTTTACATGGAGGCACAGGGTATATTAATGTTGTTAGACAATTTAAAAGCTGTTTCTGATGAGTAGGATTGCTTTGGATGGAAGGAAAGAAGTGATGGTGGTATTTATTCATATCCATCTTTACAGAAGAATATTGGGTGAGCTAGGAAAAAAAACACTTTAGGCAAGTAAGTTCTCCAGAACCTGTCTACTAATCTCCAAGATAAAGTTTTGGCTGACCAAGTTAATTTCCACTTTATACATTTGCATCATAATTTGTTTTGGGTGGGTCTGAATATTCATCTCAGGAAAATCATTCATTTTCTCTCTGTTTATATTCTTTGGACAGGGATTTCTTGGTAAAGTTACCAAACAAGAAATCTTTGATACTGAATACTTAATTTTGTATTTTTGGGGTCCCTCACAATGTAAATGTTTGAACTAAGCTGAAGTAGATAGTTGCTATCTGCACTGTTTCAAATACTATTAGATTTTAGAACAAGGTAAGTTTATATTTAATTGTATTTGACATAAATGTAACTAAATCTACTCATATAAATTAGATATGATGCTTAAGCTATATTTTACTGTGAGTGCTATGAAGCTCACTAGAATGTGATCTTATAAATTATCTAATGGAATTGTTCCAAGAAACCTTGTGTTAGGTGATGGAAACTGCTGCTTGGATTAATCAGCAGTAGAGGCAACTATACTTTCCACAACCCTAAAGAATTGGAGGTCATTTCACCAATCACCCTACTGCATGCAAAACAAATTCCACAAATTCATTACCTTGAAATGATGAATTCAGATATTTTGATCCATGGAATGAGGTGGTGATAGCAGTAGTAGCAGGGCAATGTCTTGAATCATTCTTAGTAATTCCTTCCATTTTTTCTAGACTCCTTGGCTATGGTTACAGGCTGACATCATCCAGTAGCTTTCTAACAGGAGTCCAGGATACTTCCTGACAGTCACCTAAGTGCTGGGAAACCTTCCTTTGAGCTGTAGTTAAGAAGATCATGTTTTTGTCAGTCCTGGCTTGAACTTCGGGCCTGAGCACTGTTCTTGGGCTTTCTCAAGGCTAGAACTCTACCACTTGAGCCACAGCACTATTTCCATCTTTTTCTATGTATGTGGTACCAAGGAGTTGAACCTGGGTCTTTGTTCATGCTAGGCAAGCACTCTTCTAATAGGCCAAGCTCCCAGCCCAAGAAGATCACTTTTAGAATTGTGGCCATAGGTCTAAGGACATTCAATACCACTACCTTAGAACTTTGTAAACACTTCTTGTAGGTTTTTCTGCCTGTACATAGCTCACAAAATTTTTCTCCTGAGACATCTATCAAAACATAATGTAGATGCGTTATTAATATGAGTCACTGTTCCAACGTCTCTCTCCAAAATATCACCAAAAATTTAAAAAAGAAAAAAATGCTGGCAACGTTATGGAGAAAAAGGAATTTTACACATGGAAGGTGAGAATGTAAGTGTCTAGGAACTGTGGAAACCAGGAAGGTTTCTCTAAAATCTAAGAAAGAACTACGGTAAAGTTCTGCTCTGCTACTCCTGATTACATACCTAGAAGAATCAAAGTTACTGTATATCCTTGATTACTGTGGCATAATTCACAAGGTAGCCAAGTTATAGAGACAGTAACAGATTACTGGAATATGATTCAACCACCCTGTCATTTACATGATAATAGATGGAATGACATCATCAGGTTAAGCAAAATAAGGCAAGTATGCATATGTTGTATGCAGAATACAGAAAAGTAAGATGATGAGAACATAGAATTGGAACTCTTAGAGAACCAAAAATGAATAGACAGAGGATAGAGAGAGGAATGGGAAAATGTGGGAAGGGAGTAAGGGAAATGACCTTATTACAGAAAGACCTTGTAGGTATGCATGAAGATGTCACTATGAAAAACAGTGTGATAGAATTAATATACACTGTCCCTCAAGCTTTTAATGTATTCTAAATTTCTTTGCAAGGTCTAGCATATGGCCAGCCATATGCAATGACCATTATTTCATTATTATTGATTTTTAATGGCTATTTTTCATTGCAAAGTTCTTTATGTTCTTTTAAATATTCCCCACAATTTTCACTCTGCCTACACACTTACTTAGTTGTGAATGTGTTAAGAAATTCCTTGAAACTTTTCTCCAAACAACTCCACTTAAGATATGAAGTAACCATAGACTTATAATTCTAACTCACCACTGGCTTATAAGGCTGATTTTAAGAGTCTATAGTGAGTAGTACCACAGTGGAAGAGGTCTTTCTGATGGCAGGCTTATGATAATGCTCATGGTTTATATCTGTACCATCTACGCCAGTAACACATGTGACTTAAGTGTAGCCAGCACAACTAGGGGAAGTGAAGTTTAATTTTAGGCTTAAATTTAAATAAATAAGTAAATTTGATTTGATAGGGAAGGGGGAAAACCAAGACAGGTGGGGGGTGTTGGGGGGGAGGGAAATGGGTACCAAGACATGTGAAAGGGTATCAATGTACGTGAATTAATGCACCTTCTATCTGGCAAATATCATGTAACCCTTTTACTACTTACAATAAAAAATGAAAAAATAAGTAAATTTGATTTATTTATATTTAAATACCTATCTGCCATTTTTTTTCTTTAAGAAGACATAATTAAGGTCATTGTATTTCATTGGCTTTCCCTAGTCTTGAGAAGTGGAGTTCCTAGGTCCAGGAATTCTTTTTAATTACTTTTTCTAGATTTTTGGAATCTCTTTTTAGCAGACATAAAATGTGTCCGTATTTATAGGGTGCCATATGCTTTTTACCACATAAACAAATAGACATTATGTAACTTTCAAACTGTGAGAACTTAATTATTTATCATTTTTATTTTGAAAAATCATTCAAAATCTTTTGTTAGCCTCACCGTTAAATATACATACACATAGCTTTAGCTATGATCACCCCACAATTCATTAGAACACTAGAACTTATATAAGTGGTAGTTCTCATTGACCAACCTTTGCTTATCCCTCCCTTTCTCTTCTCTCCTCTCTCCAGTATTCAGTAACTACTCTTCTCTCTACTCTTTTAATGTATTTCCAGAATTTTGCATAAGGCTAAGAACAATATATAAACAGAGTAAATGGCATTTCTCTTAAGGAGATCTGAATTGCTGTTTGGGACTTGACTTCACAAGAACTATTAAATGATTTTTTAAGATTTGACTTTGAAGCTATAAGACATATAGGTGGTGGGTGGTTCTGGCTCCATCAACTTCAGGATAAATTCCGGTAAGTCAGTTAATTCCCATAAGCATCAAATTCCTCATCTCTGAATAGTAGTCATAATTATTGTTATGCAATACTTACCCCCACAGAGCTACTGGGTTGCTTCTTGCATAAAACTTTTAGCAGATCCTCCTTTCCAGTAGAGTTTTCTATCTCCTTCCCCTGCTTAGCCATATATTTGATGAAATGTTATAAAAATGGCTTATATGGACACAACTATGAAGTTTTCTATCTTTCCTCATAAAGAGAAACAGTTCTGAGTGACACGGAAAAGGGCTTTAGCAAACTAGTTTCAATTTTATTTTACATAAAAACAATATTTTTGAGTATGATTTTGTGCTGTTTGGTTTAGTACTGTCATAAGAATTTGTTATAGATGTCATGATAATTGTGATTAAAGTCTTCTAAGTTTATTGCATCTAGGATATACCTCATTCTAATTTGTCAAGTCTGTAACGTTTTCTTTTTCTAGTAATGAAACAAAAATCCTTTCAATCTTTTTATTCAACGGATTTACTTGGGGATATCATGTTTTTTTTTCTTCCAGAGCCTCTGTTTTTTTATTAAAGAATTTATTGACATTGATTTTTACATCATATTTTAAATGACTTTTAACAAACAAGTGTTCAAGAAGGGAATCTCTATTTACAATCACTGGGACTTAGTACTTAGAACTTAATCAAAATTAGGCTAAGGGTTTGTATGTCATAGAAACATATTAATTTATGAAATAAGACATTATGTCTATAGAGTCATAGGTTTTTATGTCTATATAGTTATGTTTATATTTCCATTACCATGCCCATAGCATTGGGCATGCAGTTATTAAGTCCTCGCTCTTGTAGTCTTTGGATTTAATCTGTTTTTACACACACACATACACACATGTATGCAGGCATGCACTCATGCACAGAGAATTAAAACATTGCTTTTCAAGGAAATAAGAAAAAAATTCCTGTATCTGACACTTAGAAACTGGGCCAAGCACCATTCTAAACACTTTACATATAGACTCATTTTGTCATTTCAAGGCTGAATAAAGCCTTTAAAGTCTTTATTGTCTGCTATTATATTGAATTTGAAAAATATTGGGTCCTTCAATTTCTTCTAATGGCATGAGTTAGACACTTAATATCCTGTGTACAGTCTTATTTTAAGTATGGATTAGGCCGGGAATTTGGCCTAGTGGTTAAAGTGCTTGCCTTGCATGCACGAAGACCCGGGTTCGATTCCTTGGTACCACATACGTAGAAAAAAGCTGGAAGTGGTGCTAAGGCTCAAGTGGTAGAGCTCTAGCCTTGAGAAAGTCCAAGGACAGTGCTCAGGCCCTGAGCTCAAGCCCAGGACTGGCAAAAAAAAAAAAAAAAGTATGGATTGAATTTCAAGACCAATTAAGACATTTCTGAAAGAATGATCAAAGTTTCCTAAAGTATTTACGGCTAATAATGCAGCAATGTGCTTTTGTATATCAATATCTGTATTTTTAATCTAAAGGCTTTCTTTAAAATTTTTTGTTGCTGTGGACCTAAATTCTAGTTGTATTCAGCAATATTTTCCGTATAGATGTTCACATTGGTTCCAAATTATTTAAAAAAATGAATCAGCCAATTTAGAGAAATGTAAATTGATAATATGTTAACAGTCCCCTGAAAATGAGTATGTTTACATTAGTTCTAAGTATCTATGACATCCAGAGTAAGATTTTAAGGTTCATATTGGTTCTCTTCTTACCTCAACTCCATGGTCTACAAATATTTGCATGCCAAACACATGATCTTTTCAATCAATCTCCCAGACATTAGAGGACAGGTGCTCATGGCTCACTAGTAGGCAGAATTCAAGAAGAGGGATTATTATTCTGTGATTTAAAAAAAATGAGATGACAAAGAACTATGAAATGAAATACATCCCATATTACTTCAAAGCTGAATAGATGACAAAAATTTAAAGTGCAGTTTGTTCAATTATTTCTTGTTCTGCCTTATAGGAAATACAAACTATTCTCCCTTTTCAGATTATACTTATCTGTCTCCCTTTTTACAAGTAGAAAAGAGAACTGGAGGGGGGAGGGAGCAACAGTACAAGGGTATGTGGTATGTGTATCCATTCATTCTTTAAGTTTAGGACTTGAAAATATTATTGTCCAAAAAGAAATGCACTCTTTACCTAACTTATGTAACTGTAGCTCCTCTGTGCATCACTTTTATTATAATGATAAAAATGTAAACATAATAAAATAAAGAATTGAAAGCATACTAAAATATTAGTAGTTCTGTCAATGATGCAAAGAATAATAATAAAGGATGCAGATCTCTACTTCTACACACCCTATCACTGTGCATCATCGTTTCAATTTCATTTCTAAGAAACTAATGCTCTGAATTCTGTTTATTTTTCTCATCCTCTTTATAGTCATATCACAGTCCAAATGGGTCTAAAAATAGATGAATCAATCTTTGGACATTTTGGTAAAAGGATTACATGGAATACAAATGCCATCAGATTGTATGCATTCTTATGAAATGATTTTTATTCAGTAATGCTATTTGAAATTTATTTACACCGAGACATTGAGCTAGCCACTTATTTTTCATTCCTTTATATGTCTCAAGTTTGTGAGCTTTAATTTTTCCTCTTTCCCCTTCAAATTATTTAAAATAATAAGCTGTTCCTATTTTTCTAACATCTTGGGTTCTTCAGAAATTTTGGTATGAGTTTCCCTCACAAAATATTATGCCTGTCTAGTAATCATGAGATCTTGAGTTCACGCTGTAGTATCAAAAAAATAACTTTTGGGAATCAAAATAAGTCCAAAAATAAGAAGAAACAAAGAAAAAAGCAAGAAAAGGGAAAGAAGAAAGAAAGGAGTGAAAACCAAGACGGGTGGGGGGTGTGCGGGGGGGAGGGAAATGGGTACCAAGACATGTGAAAGGGTATCAATGTGTGTGAATTAATGCACCTTCTATCTGGCAAATATCATGTAACCCTTTTACTAATTACAATAAAAAAAGAAAGGAGTGAAAGAAGGAAGGGAGGGAGGAGGGAGAAAGGAAGGAAAGAAAGCAGGCAGGAAGAGAGGGAGGGAGGGAGAGAGGGAGGGAAAAGAGAAATAGAATAAAAATAAGGAAAGAAGTAGAAGGCAAAGGAGGGGAAAACTAAAACAAGGAAGGAAGGAAAGGATTTTTTAAACTTGTGTACTTTAATATATCGTTTCTCTTTAATGATAAATGTTAATTTTATCTTCAGCAATTTTTACCTATAATTTAATTATATCCTCCTAATCCACACAAATCAAATCCTTTAAGTGTGTACTCTAGTCCTGGGCCTTGACTCAAGGCGTGGGCACTGTCCCTTAGCTATTTTGCTCAGAGGTAGCACTCTACTACTGAAGTATAATACCACTTCAGGTTTTTTGTTGGTTAACTGGAGATAAATTTGTCTTTCCTGCAAAGGATGGCTTTGAATTGTGATCCTCAGATCTGAGTCTCCCGTGTAGCTACGATTACAGGCATGAACGACCAGTACCTGGGTAGAAAAAGTTAAAATATACCAATATTTTAATATATCAATGATTATTTAAAGTCATTCACACATACCTAGGCTTTTGGTAGTGGAGGTTTGGCTTGGTTTATTTCTCCTTTTCATATCTCTGATAGATTGGTATCTTTCTTTGTACTTCTGCTAGACTGGTATTTCTTTGAACTTATTTCCCTCTAGTTATACCAAGTTTACCACACCAGCAAAGTAAGAAAAGGCCAACCTCCCAACACAGTTAACCAAAACTTAATATCTATCATTTTATTTCCAATTATTCTTCATCTGATTTTGATGTGCATTTAGTGACTCCTAGTTATTGAGACTCAGTCCTCTGGATCTCATTTTCCTGAGTAGCTAGGGTTAGAGACATGAGCCATTGCTGTTTGGCTGATTTCTTTTGTTTCATTAATTGGTTGGAAAATAGTAGATGAATATTAGTTAAAAAGTGAGTCATTGTTGAAGTGTCAATGAAAGTGATGGGACAAGGGAAAGAGAAACAGAATAGGAAAATTATGCAATGTAGATTATTTTCAAACATGATACCTAAAATTTTCCAGGTTGTTTGATTTTTAATTTTCAAATTTGTTGTATGCAGTCCTTTGGTTCTAATGGAGTATTTAATTCTTCCCTTCTGTATTTTATTTAATATCATTCTCTTCCAAGTAGGTACATGGAATATTAGTAGGCTTAATAAGATATATATCTTAAAAATCTGGGGAACCTTAGGCTTAATAGCTGGAGTACATTGCCTTAACTAAAAGGCTTCTTCAGGAATTTATCAGAGAAATGCACATTAAAGTTCTTCAGGAGGGTCCCTTATCCTTGCCTAATGCTCTTGGGATTTGTGCACTATAAAAATAAATTAACGTGAGTGAATGAATAAATAAAAACATATAAAATTGCTTTGAGGATATCAATTTCTATAAAAGAAAGTCTGCTTTTCTAGAAAACTAGCTGTGACAAGAGGGAAGGTATGAGGCTGGAGGAGAAAGCAGCAATTGATGAAGTTTCTGCTACAAAGTCATAATTATTGTGGCTAATTGGAAAGAACGTGACATTTTTCCAAAGAAAATTAATATTAATTAAAGAGAAAGAAAAAGAAGAAAAGGCCTAGGAAGACTGGAAGCAGATTGTTTATGATTCTCTTATGTAGCTGGCATGTTTATTTTTCATTAGAGCTCATAATTGACCCCCTGCTAGTTGAGTTGGATTTTGTATTCTTGCTTTCTTATGCATTTCAAAGTGCTCTAAATTTAACACATATCCTGTCTCAAGGTTCAAGCTTTGAATAGACCACCTTTAGAGGGTTATACTTTAATTGGGCAGCTTTCCCCAATTCCTGTTATAGATTAGTAACTTAGGCTCAGCCAATTTAATTCTTGACATCTTTTCATTTATAGAGCATTTTGATATGTCTTCTATGTTCTCATAAATTTCTGGGCCAGTACTATTTTCTCGGGAGCTGAGTCAAAAATTTAGATGCTAACTGTTTTACGGCTCTCTCCAGAATCACAAGAGAAAATGGCCTGTTTCAGTTCTCATTGCCTTGCTTGAAAATATGAAAGATTCTTAAATATTCCATGATTATGATCATTTACAAGGTCCCTCTAGCCCAGCACCAGTGGCTCATACCTGTAGTCCTAGCTACTCAAGAGGCTTAGATTTGAGGATCGCGGTTCAAATTCAGCTCAGGCACAACAGTCCATGAGACTCTTCTCTCTAATTAACCACCAGAAAACCAGAAGTGGTGCTGTAGCTCAAGTGGTAGAGCTGTAGCCTTGATCTGAAGAGCTCAGGAATAGAACCCAGGCCCAGAGTTCAAGCCCCATAACAGACCAAAAACAAACAAACAAATAATAAGGTCCCTTTAAGGGGTGATAATGTATCCATTAGGAAATTTAGCACCTATCCTTTGTTTCTGGTGAAGTCACAAGAGACTTTAAACGTGGATAACTTGATTTTACAGATACCATAGTCTACAAAATGTTGTGGCATCTGTCTTGGTCCTAATTAACTAATTAACTGAAAAGAATGGTGCTATTCTTTCATAGTTATTTTATCCATTCTATCTCATATATTTTATTGTTCATTTTATTTGTTTACTCATTCACTTGTCCTGGTACTACCAAAGATGAAGATGTAATTCTGGGGGGTAACTTATCTTCACAGTCAAGAAGACAAAAGGTCAGGTGTTCCTCATTCATGTATTTGCTTCTAGCTAGCCCCTGGGGAGACTGAAATGGGAAGATTGTAGCTAAGAGTCAATATGGGAAGGAAAGTACTTAAGACTCTATCTCAAAATAACCAACAAAGACAGGGCAAAAAGCATGGTGCAAGTGGTACAGCACTAGGCTACCAATTATGGGTTATGGAGTTTAAAACTCCGTTTTTTTTAAAGGCTGGCGGCTTGGGGAAAAGGGGGGTCATGCTTGCTTGTCATCCTAGCTATTTACCTAACTACTCAGGAGACTGAGATATGAGGATCATGTTTCAAAGACAGCGTGGGCAGGAAAATCCATGAGACTTGTCTCTAATTACCCAAAATTCTGGAAGCAGAATGCAAGATGTAGAGTGCTAGCTTTTAGTAAAGATGTACCCATGCCATGAGTTTAAATCCAAGGACTGGCCTAAAATAATAAAGTTGGAGGGTGCTGGGATGTATGGGAAAAAATGGCAGAAGGGTTGCGATTGATCAACAATCTTTTATTCATGGCTGAAATGTTTAATTGAAATCCTCTTCATGCAAGTAATTAATGATGATGAGAAAGAGGAGGAGGCTAAAATAACAATGACAGTAATGAGAAGTTGACAAATCAAGTCTCAATATAATAATTAAGCCACTTCAAGAAGCCAAGGCTAAGTGATAAAGCTCAAGCTGACTCCAGATATTCTATTATTTTACAGAATGATTCTCTCTCTCTCACTCTCTCTCTAGAATAGGCAAGCTATTTTCACCTCAGGGATTTCACACTGATCATTCAAGAATTTTATAGATTTTAGGAATCACATACATAAGTACTGTACCAAAAAGACAAGTTACAAGTGTCTGGGAGAGGCATTCCATTCTGCTCTGGTACTAGATACACCATAAAGGTAAGCAAATCTTGGTGGTTTAATATTATGAAATTTTATTTGAGGTTTATAAAATGCTCCTTCAGGAGTTTCTTCACCTTCAACTCTAGGATTCTTCCATTCCATAGGTCCTTCAACTATAAATCATGATTTACAGTTTACCCCATAAGTATGCATCAAGCCACAAGGGGCAAGATCATGAAGATAGCCTTGAAGCTCAAACTCTTTGAGCCACATTGCCATATGACTACACCTTAACACAGGTCCATTGAAAATGGTAGTCCAACATTTACTTAAGAAGAGGATATAAGTTTGAATGGTTACAGATACAGCTTAATATTCAGTTTCATGTTTAGGATTTTGAAATGAATCTGAGTAATGAAATAATTATCTACAAAGGGAAATATTGCACATGCATGCACATATTAATTATGTTAAAATCCTAACCTAATAATTAACACATTTGCACATTAATCAGTTTCCTTAATAAGTTCTCCTCCAATTAGTTGAGAGATAGTTTTGCCCTTATTGAAAGACAAAGTTTATAGAGCTCTGTTCTCAATTTATAAAACAAATAACTAGCGTATATTTGTATCTCTCAGATCTTTGAATGTCAAATTGAGTAGCAAAGTCTAACATATTGCTAAAAAAATGGATTTTGACAGTTCAGCCTTGTTAGTTTTCATTTCAACAACTACCCTTGGCATAAAGAAGATAGAGCTGCTTGCCTTAGCTCAAGTTTGCTAATGGGAAGTAAATATCCATCCAAACTCCTGGCCTCTTCACTGAAATAGAAAATGACATCATGTAATTGGTTTTGTCTGAACTACTCAGTGGGTGAATATGTAATTCAGAAGAGTTCAGGTATGATGTCATTTTTCTTGAATCGGATTCTAGAAAAGGCTGGCCACCTGGCAGCCTAATTCTTGGAGCCAGCAACAGCAGTCCGTAGTCCTGGGCATGAACTTTATTTTCAACTGTACAATGTGGGGACTGTTGGCTAAACTGGGAACATGGTGGACTATCTTTAGAAACAGGACATGTTCATAAGCTCCAGAATGCTGCCGATGCCTGTAAGAGAATTTAAGACAATTAATTGCTTGTCTGCCTTCGGTCTTAACTCACCATTCTCTCAGTTAGCATGTATTTGTGTTGTAAATTAGTTCTGAGCCTTCAGTGAGAAGATTCGACCTTAGAAATGAATGTTATTTATACATTTAAAAATATATGCTACCAGCTATTGGCTTGTTATCATCTAGGTACTAGATATAGCATCAAGCATGTGTGTGTGTGTGTGTGTGTGTGTGTGTGTGTGTGTGTGTGTGTGTGTGTGTACGTGTGCCATTATTGGGGCTTGTATTCAAGGCGTAGGTGGTGTTCCTTAGTTTTCTCACTCAAAGTTGGAGCCCTTCCACTTCACTTGAGCTATAGCTCCAATTCTGCCTTTTTTAACCTGTGGTTACTTGGAGATAATGCTCTCAAGGATTTTCCTTTCGGGATTTGAACCACAGTCCTCAGATATCAACATCCTGAGTAGCTGAGATTACTAGTATGAGATACCAGTATCCGGCAAAATCACTGTTCTTATAAATAATAAACACATGAAACTCTAATCTAATGCCAACTAAGTAGTGGGGGTAAGGGAAGGGAAGATATATGAAGAGGAAGTTTAGGGCTGGCATAAATTGGAGAGGTATGATGATATTGTATGTGAACTGAAACATAACTGGACAGAAAGAGAAAAACCCTGTCGATACTAGGCAAAGAATGATTGCTAGTTACAGGGAACTGCAGAGGTTGAGTGTTCATTGTAACAGTTATAAACTCAAAATTCAGCCCATATGTTACAGTGTCTTCATGTCCCAAGACCTTATGACGTATGCAGAGTCTCAGGTCCTACCCTGGGACCATCCCTCAGAAGGCACCTTTTAAGAAGACAAGCAGCATCGCTGTGTGTGTCTCTCTCTCTGTTGGACTCTGTCCTAGCAGGCTTTGAGAAACAAAAATGGGCTGAATCAAAAGTTACAAGTACAAGGTCCATGGGTGAGGTGAAGATTTGTCTTTAAGGGAAAGATCATAGAATCTCTATCATTTAGCCCAGTGTTAACTCCTTCCATGTTGCTATGAGTTACCTTGCATTTGATGACTTTAAATATCACAGAGCCTAAAACAGTGGTGAGTTTAGTCTGAAGAATGAGTGTGCCATTCTTGGTTTAACCTTAGTTTTACCTTGTTAAAACAAAATAGGAAAGGATCCATTCTTTTATTAAACTTACATTATTCATTTTGGCTAGAAGTGAACATTAATTTTCTTAAGTGCTTTGGATATAGTATTAACACTGTCACTTTTATAAAACACTTGAATATGAAACTTCTGAAAATATGAAAAGAATTATTTCATTAGGACAGAACTTCTGAAATGTAATGAGCCTACAAATCACCTAAGAATGTTATTAAAAATGTAAATTTTGACTCAATGAGTCTTGGGAGAAGGCACTAAAAATTCATAACTCCTTGAAAAATCCAAGGTGAAATGGATGCAGTGAACTTTTCGAACATTCTGTATAAG
This sequence comes from Megascapheus bottae, assembly GCF_031878675.1. Classification (NCBI taxonomy): domain Eukaryota; kingdom Metazoa; phylum Chordata; class Mammalia; order Rodentia; family Geomyidae; genus Megascapheus; species Megascapheus bottae. Next base: position 23,338,319 of record NC_143526.1, on the reverse strand, counting down.
TAGCATTAGGATATGTTATCTTGTCCTTAACCTTGTCTTGAATTAATATGGCTTCTTTTTTGCATATGCCATGTAGACATTAAAGTCAAAGACTTACATGCACCAAAAGATTGAAATCATGGAAAGAAGGCACCACTCCATATAGGCCAGCGATCAAAGACTGCAGTCACATCATTTCCTTACTACCCAAGGACTATTCAGACACCAGCTGTATAAAAAGGGGCTTTGTCAGAAAGATGATGGTCCATTCGAGCTTGTCTGAAATTAGACACTACTTAGATTACTCAGCAGGTTCCAAAGAGAACAGATGTTCAAGAATCACCCCAGACTAACGAAATAAGCATCTTTGGGCCGGGGTATAATGAATAGTCTCTGGTCCAGAAGCATCAACAGCACCTGCAGGCTTGGGAGACAAGCTGATTCCCAGGCCCCATCCAGATTCACAGGCTCAGAATCTATCATTTTGAAAAGATCTTCAGAGCTAAGGAGGTAACTCAGGGCCAGAGGTCCTTCTTAATGAACAAGAGGCCCTCCGTTTTCAAGAGACTTATCCCATCCCAAACAGTACCAAATTTAAAATGCCCGGCCAAGTGAAAGGCAGACCTTGATGACTGACATAGCAAACTAACTGTTATGTATTAGAAAGACTCATTTTCTGTCTAGTTGTTTGGGTCTCTGACTCATTATTAGGGGTAAAAGAAAGGCAAGACTAGGCTAGGAATATACCCATTAATGGAAGACTTAGAACATTTTTCTAGCATGAATAGGGCCCTGGGCTGGATGCACAGCACCACACACACACACACACACACACACACACACACACACACACACACACACGTGATATGTTTATATATATTTATCCAAAAGCTTGTACTTCAAGTGGACCTGACTCATCTACAATGGTATAAAATAATAAAATATCAGGTCAAAGAACAGAAAGTTAGACAGCCATAGAACTAGTGCTTTTTACTAGTTGTTCCATCTATTTTGAGTCCTTGTTTGTCGTAGCTTTTCTTTCACTTTCTTCTTCAAAAGTCTGTGGCTTTAAAGCATTTAGCTTTAAGTCGATTGAACAAAAAGTTTACCGGAAGGAAACTGAATCAATACTGCAAAATCATAACAGACCACAAAGACATTTGTACCTTTGTGGTTGTCTCCTTGCAGTAATAGCATTCCTTAGCAATGGGTTAAAATCCAAGTAGAGGAACCAGTGGTCAACATTTATTGGAGAACTACCTTGCAACATGTTAAGAATTATGGTGATAGATGTGGAGAGAGGCCTATTCCTTATTGAAAATGTACATAACTTGGAAATAATATTTTCAAATATAATTTTAATTGATGAGAGACTGAAATAGCATAAGATAAATGCTTAATAATAAAATGAAAGAGAGAGAGAGAGAGAGAGAGAGAGAGAGAGAGAGAGAGAGAGAGAGAGAGAGAAAGTGTGTGTGAGAGAGAAATGAGATATGAGTTTGAGACAGTGGACTTTGGAGACAACAGCATTAAAAAAATGCAGCAACAACCAAAACAAAAACAAAAATAAAAAGGCAAAGAAAGAAAATATAATCGGGGAATAAAATTTTATCTATGTTCAGGAAATTATAGATGTTCTTCTTTTTTTATTTTTTTGTGCTGGTGCTAGGATTTGAACTCAGGGCCTGGTTACTGTCCCTGAGCTCTTTTGCTCAAGGTTGGTGTTAAGCCACTTGAGGCACAGCTTCACTTCCAGGAGTTTGGTATTTAACTGGAGATAAGAATCTCAAAGGCATTCCTGCCTGAGCTAGCTTTGAGCTTCAATCCTCAGATCTCAGCCTCCTGAGTAACTAAAATGTATGGGTATGAGCCAGTGAGGCCCAGATATTCTATTATTTATTAAGGTAGTTCTTATAACATATTTTATATACTTGTAATTTTCATCGTATTTTTCTCAAACCTATATACTGTTGTATTTCTGAGTAGCTTTCAATGTGCAAAACATGAAGATTCTATGAAGAACTAATACTAAAAAAATACTGTTTTCAGCTACTAAGGATCTAAAAATCTGCTTTGCATTTCACTGCTTTCTTCCATAAATTATAAATGGTCAAAATCTCTTGCATCTTATATACTTGTGTTCATAAACTTCATTTAGTGAATACTTGCTAAATACTTCACTATGTAGCTTATAGAGCTAATTTTGAAGCCTGGCAATTATGACTAATTATTTATGTAATTACTATTTGAAATTTCTGTTGTTCCTAATTCTCCAATGTGGAAAACTGGATTCATGACTCTAGTCAAAGTAAATATTTTCTATTTCAGAGTAGCATTAATATTATCATAAGAAATGCAGATAACCAAAGTAATGCAGAGTTATGTGCCTAATAAATACAAGCATTTGTTTAATATCTTCATTTTTTATTATCAGTCTTGCTTATTTGCTGACTTTACTTTAGAGTGCTAATTACATCATTATCAAATAAGTATATACTAACCAAATAGTACATTTATATGAGACCAGTTTTATTTATATTATGGAAAGAAAATCCTAAAAGTAAATGCAGCAGAGAAAGTAGTACTAAAGTATACTTCATTAACATAGTATTTCTAAAGCTTGCACAAACTTGTAATCCATTAACTTACGTGGAGTAATTTCCATGCTTGCAATCTTTAATTTGGTAATCTATAACTAGTACCTGAAAATTTTAAGAGGAAAATGATGATACTTTAGGGTTGTTCTTCCATTATCAGTAAATATTATAAGATATAAAAATCTTAATAGACTGAAGGTCCCCATGTCACTTTGACATGGCTAGTACCTGTGTATGGTAGGTGCTGTTATTTATGCATCATTTCTCTTCTGCTTGTCATCTTTCCATGGTTGACCTAGAGTTAACAGTTTACATCATTGGTTGTCATGGACTTGTGCCTGTGCTTTGTCCAGTCAAACACAGTGGAAATAATGACAGAGATTTGATGTGACTTTGTGGAATGATTTGTTTTCTGGCACTTCTACCATCCACCATGAGAATATATATATATATATATATACATATGTATATATACATATATATACATATGTATATATATGCTTTGAGTAATTCCTTATTCTAATGTGAGAGACACCAGAAAAAAAAACATAACTCAATCAGGAGCATGGCACAAGTCCATTTATAGAAAACACCTACCACAATGTTATGTGCAAGTTTGGATATTTCTAGGCATAGGCATTTCTTGATCTGAGTTCAAGCATTTGGTGATGATGGCAATATATCTAGAGCACCATTTCTAGAGCTGTTCTAACAGACTACTAGAGAATTTGGCTTAGGTTTCCCATTTTGTCATCTCTGGACTCTCCAGATATTATCTCCTAGGGAACCTGAAAGAAGTTGGTGTAAAGGAACTTTCTGAAGAAAAAAAAGTAGGACAGAGTTTAGGCAATCACCATAGAGCATGGAAATTCAAAAATGCTACACTAAGATATGGATCATTTGGTTGGCAGGGTCAAACAGTTTCCAAAGATTTCCCAGTATGATGGCATCTAAGTGGGTACCAAGGCAGAGGTCTCTTTCAATATCCAAGCTAAGCAGACAGTAGATCCACTTAGACACTATTATTTAGAGAGTAATTAAGGTCAAACCCACTACTCCAAAACAATGATGGAAACACCATTTCCAGTTTTGTTACAAAAGGTACTTCAAGAAATGAGGGTGGGGTAAGGAAGAATAGCATAAGAAAGTAACCTTGAATCATCAGAGAAATGTCATCTCAACACCTGTATCTGGAAGGAAGAGGAGTGAATAGGAAGGATTACAAAAGATGCCTCTGAGAAAGGCCTAATTAGCCTCTGAAAAGTATTCTGCAACATGCTTACAATGGTCAGCTAACTTTCCTATTGTAGTTAGATTATGGTATCAGATATAACCTGAGTCACACACTGTAGCTGTTGGTATCTTCCTTCGAGGGCTGATTTCTTAAAAATCCACCATGTCCTAACCAGATTCACCCCACCAAATTGAGGGGCTGGATTGAAGGAACCCTTTGAAGAACCCTCTGTAGAAGTTTTACATAATATGTTGTTACAGGGCCAGACAAGGACTCCTTTAAAATTTGGAAATTTATTTTCAACATATCTCTGGGTCAGCCATGCATCTGTGGTTCATACTTGTAATCTTAGCTTCTCAGGAGGCTGAGATCTGAGAATCAAAGTTCAAAGTCAACCCCAAAGGCAGAAAAGTCCCCATGAGATTCTCATCTCCAATTATTCACTCCCAAACCAGAAGTAGAGTTGTGGCTCAAAGTGGTAGAATGCTAACCTTGGGCAAAAGGAGCAAAAGATCCCAGGGACAGTGCCCAGCCTAATGATCAAAGGAATCAAAAACTCTTGAGATGTCTATCTTGCGATGTGATTGCTAATAAGCATTAATCTGATGAAACTGACTGTGCTAATGAATGTGATGTATTTTTTTCTGGGAATGCCCTTTGAACTCAGAGGACTGGCTGAGATGGTGTTATATCACTAAAGCCACACTTTCAGTCCAGATTTGTGCCATTTATTTCAAAGGTAAAATGTGGAAGACTTTTCTACTATCTTTGACTCTCAATTTTTTTTTATGTCACCCTCTTGTGTAGCTAAAATCATTTATTGTTGTGAGGCACCAGTGCCAGGCTTATTGTAACTCTTTTTAAGGACTCTGCAAGTGGATGACTTTTTCAAAATAGCCTTTATTCCTGCATGGTTATCCTTGATACCTTGTTTTTGGATGGTTGTTGAATGTGCTCTTTTTCTTGTACTTATAAGAATCTGCTTAGTAGTATTGGTGAATATTTACTAAATATTTCTTTGCTGAACATTTAATTCAGCTCATGTTAGCAAAAGCAATGCTAACTCAGCTACTACAGTAGAAAGACAGCCAACCAACTGGGAAATGATATTCACCAATAATACATCTGACAAATGCTTAATATTCAGTATCTACAGGGAACTCAAAAAACTAATCCCCCCCCAACCCAAGAAACCATTCACTAAATGGGCAAGGGAACTAAAGAGAGACTTAAACTAAACAAGAGATTAAAATGGCAGAAAAGCATATGAGAAAATGTTCATCATCTATGGTCATAAAGGAAATACAAATAAAAACAACCCTAAGATACCACCTTACCTCAACAAGAATGGCCAAGATTTTGAACTCAGACAATGACAGTTGTTGATGGGGTTGTGGAGAAAAAGGAACCCTACTACACTGCTGGTGGGATTGTAAACTAGTTCAGCCACTCTGGAAAGCAGTGTGGAGGTTTCTTTTTTTATTTATTTATTTTATTGTAATTAGTAAAAGGGTTACATGATATTTGCCAGATAGAAGGTGCATTAATTCACATACATTGATACCCTTTCACATGTCTTGGTACCCATTTCCCTCCCCCTCCACACCCCCCCACCCGTCTTGGTTTTCCCCCCTTCCCTATCAAATTTGGAGGTTTTAAAGAACTGAAAATTGACCTTCCCTACGATCCTGCCTTATCACTTCTGGGCATCTACCCTGAACATCATAACCCAAGATATTATAAGGACACCTGCTCAGCTATGTTTATTTCTGTACTATTCACAATAGCCAGGTGATGGAAATAATCCAGATGCCCTACTGCAGATGAATGGATACAGAAAATGTGGTATACATATATACCATGGAATTATACATAGTCAACCAACAAGATAAAATAATGGCATTCACAGGGAAGTGGATGAATGTAGAGCAAATCATGTTGAGTGAGACAAGTGAAGACCAAAGGAACAAAAGGTGCATGTTATCCTTAATATGTGGCTATTAGATCCAAACAGTACAAGAGAGGGGACTCAATATTTGCATACCCAATGCTATGGACATGGTATTGGAAATATAAACATAACTACATAGACATAAAAACCTATGACTCTATAGACATAATGTTTTATTTTATAAATTAATATGTATCTACGATATACAAACCATTAGCCTAATTTTGATTATGTTCTAAAAACTAAGTGCCAGTGATTGTATATAGAGATTCCCTTCTTGAATACTCATTTCTTAAACATGTCATTTGAAATATAATGTAAAATCAATGTCAAAAAATTATTTAATAAAAAATTTAAAAAAGAAATAAAATAATGAAGCCGGAAAAAAAGCAATGCTATCTCAAAAGCAAATATAGGCTACCTTACATATAATAGTCCTAAACTATAATTTGGGAGGATATTTTTTACATACTAGTTGTTTTCTTCCACTAGATTATACATGTATTATCTAATTTCCGCTCTCCTTCTGAATAATATAACATTGGATATCATAGAGTAGGCACTGAACCAATAAGTAGATTGAATGTTTTTATGTGAAATTCACAGATAATGAAGAAATTTGAAGTCAATATTTCCTATCAATATAGATTTTTATTTTTGTTTTGTTTTCTACCAAGTTGCAGTACAGATCTACTTGATTATCCTTTTATAAAAGAGAAAAAATAGGGGCTGGAAGATTGGCCTAAGTGGTAGAGTGCTTGTCTAACATGCATGAAGACCCAGGTTCGATTCCTTGGTACCACATACATAGAAAAAAGTCAGAAATGGTGCTGAGGCTCAAGTGGTAGAGCTCTAGCCTTGAGAAAGTCCAAGGATAGAACTCAGGCCCTGAGCTCGAGCCCAGGAATGGCAAAAAAATAAATAAATAAATAAATATGAGGATAACTTTCAGGCCTAAAATATTCATTTACTATTGATTCAAATTTTCGAGAGCATCTACAATTTACTCACTGTTTTAAGCTTGGCACCGGTGGCTCATATCTGCAACCCTAGTTTTTCACAAGGCTGATATCTGAGCATTGATGTTCAAAGCCAGCCTTGGCAGATATTCCTTAAGACTCTCATTTCCAATTAACTACCAAAGAAAGAAAGAAAAAACAAAAACAAAAATCCCATAGTGATAGCATCCATCATCACTTAGTATAAGTCCCAGAACTACTGCCACACACACATACACACACACACACACACACACACACACACACACACACACACACACATATTGTTTTAGCATATCATTTCTTTAGAGTTCAGTAAAATTCTTTAGAATTTGTGGCTCCAGAGTCTCATGGTAAAATTCATGTTTTGGTCAGCTTCACTAAACATTAACCTACAGTAGTGAATAAAGGAAGTTTGCTCAAAAATATATTTGCCTAATATCTTGTAATATTATCATTATCAAAAGTAATAAAAGCAGTCAGTATTTGCAAAATAACTGTCCAGCTAACACCATACTATTCCAATCGTAGAAAAGGGGGTCCTAGAATTTTTCAAAACATTTCCTGTGTTCTAATTTTCTCTCTGAAAAATACAGCTTAATTGCAAAGGACAAAATTATATATATATACATAATATAATATACATATTATATAGTCTCATATGTACTAATATGCCAAATACTATATACTATAGATGTTACCTACTAATGGATGTTAGCATGTAATATAAAATGTGGGAGAGAATTTTGTTTCCTTCCACTTCACTCTGCAGCTTTTACCATTGCTCTTAGTATTTCTAGAAGTAATAAGACATTCAACAGTCCAAACTCCTAATTGAATGGTTATACTGGTAGCACTTGAGAGCAATTCTCCCATCCCTTTTCTGTTCTACCTAATAAATTCAGATAAATGACAGCAGACAAAATTTAAGTCTTTTTTTTTTTTACTTTTCTTACCTGAGGACTGCTTTGCTATAAAATTCACAGAAAACCTGCCATAAATGTTTTCTAGTGCATATTCAGATTTCTTCTTAAATGGAGAACCTCCATATGTACTCTTAAGGCACAGCTACAAATTAATAGATGAGTCACTTTAGCTGAGTGACTCAGCTGATTAGCCCTTACATATCACAAAATATAAAGACTTGAATAAAAATCTATTAGTCATTTGTATTAAAAGTATGTACTTAGATTTTTAAACTTATAAATAGTGTTGAGCCAATTGATATGAATTTTAGTTAAAACAATATGGCTTAATATAAATATCTCAGCTTGGTATAACATACAATGAAAATTTATTACTTAAGGTTGATTTATTGCCATGTAATTTTAACACAGAAAAGGATTTAAAATTTCTCCAGGCTCTTCTAGTCCCTAAACTGGTGGATAATTTTATAGATGTGTTTAGTACAATTTTATATTTTCTAAATAAATAGTATTGCAGACTCCTATAGCACTGCATTTTTTTTTGTCAAACCATGTATTTCTTTTGTCTTTCTTCCTTTATTCCATAATCAAAGATACCAGATCCAAAGCATATTGTACACAGTTAACCAAAAATTGAGACACAAAACAGAAATAAATTAGGAAACCAAGATCAAAGAAAACAAACCATGAATGCTCAGACCTAACAGGGAAACAGTTTTATATCATGGGGTCTTCGTACATTCTCTGTCCCATTTTCAGACCAGTGCCTTTCTTGGGTCTCTTGTTATCAAGCTGCTTCTTTCTTGTCATCATGTCTCTTTTGAAGGATCTTTTTTTTTTTCATAAATATCCTCACTGACCCACTTTGTAATTCCCCTCTTTCCATATCCTATATTTTATATTCAGCATTTGTCAAAATCCATTTGTGTCTTGTTTAATTCCTTGTATATGTGCTGTTGTCTTCCTTCCCTGATTCAAACACCATCTCTAGGAGAATTTACCTCACTGTATTATAGCTCACAGTTCTGAAGGTGGGTCCAAGGGGATATCTTATAAATCACTTCAGGGGAATGAGTGTTCTTACGGTGTTATTATGTGGCTCTAAGCTTTCTGAACATCACAATTGAAAGAACTACAAAGAAGGATGCTTACCTGTGCTTCATGAGGTAGACCTACCTGCACTACACTGGAGTGGAATCCATTCTGGCTCCCATTCAGCCGGCACTGAGAGACCCTGAAAAAGATCCTATAGAGTCCTCACAGGAAACTTCACAACAGAAACACCCCAGTTGTTTCTTGAGATTTCTTTTAAAAAAGCAAAAGTGAATGATATAACTGTCAAAAAGGATTTTGTGTAACAGAAAAATGCATGCTCCAAATCTAAAAGTTCCTACTAGGACTGATACATTTGTATAAACATAGAACTTTGATTAAAGGTGAAGTTTTATGTGCTTCTACCATTCATTCTTTCATCAACTGCATTCCTCTGTATTGAGCTTCATAGAGAATCTGTACACACACACACACACACACACACACACACACACACACACACACACGATAGTTGACAGGGATATAACTCTATAGTTGACAACTCATAACATGCAAAGGCCAATGTCTGATTTCCAGAATGGAAGGAAAGAGGAAGGGGGATGAAAGGAGGGCAGGAGTAGATAGGGGAAGGTAAGGAAGGAGGAAAAATGTGTTTTTCAATAAAACACTTGTTCAAGTTTCCTTTGTTCTCATACTGATTATTAGTTTTAATTGTTTGGATATAAACTACTTAAAGGAAGGAACTCTAATACTTTAATATTTATTTGTGTTCCTAAAACATGCAAGGTTTCCCACACATGGTAAGTGTTCACTAAAAATTGAGATTTAGGGGTTGAGAGCATGGCCTAGTGATAGAGTGCTTGGCTAGCAAGCATGAAGCCCTGGGTTCCATTCCTCCATACCACATACACAGAAAAATCCAGAAGTGATACTGTGGCTCAAGTGGTAGAATGCTAGCCTTGAGAAAGCTCAAGGACAGTGCCTAGGCCCTGAAGTCAAGCCCCAGAACAGGCCAAAAAAAAAATCAAGATTTAGTGACAATAATGCTATTAAAGAAATCCATTAATCTCGTAACAGATCAATTCTGCCTGTAAGTACATTTTATTCTCTTGGATCCTTTCAAAGCAAGTTTTGAGGGAAAAAGAAGAAAAGAAAAGGAAAAAAAAAAGAAAAAAGAAAAAGAAAAACAGCCAGCGAGCACAGCACCTCAGACCCTAAGGAAATCATTGGTGAACGTAAGACTATTAAACCCAGCTAATTGGTGGCAGAGACTAGTGCTCATTGTTCTAATGCTAAAGACTCATTCCAGCTCATTCCAAAACCCAGGGAAATATGTGCTATAAACACACGCAAATACGCATGTATACAAGTATATAATTCATATATATATAATTCACATGTACGAAAATAGACATAGGTACAGCACATAAGTAAATGTGGATTGTTAGACATGTCTGTTGCCATCAAGACTCACAGATTTGGGGTCAACAGAGATGTGACTGAAAATTTTCCTAAATATAGGAGGAAAGACAAGCATACAAAAATGTAATAAGGCATACAGCTGTCATAATGAAACCCTCAGAGGGATCTAGTTATCTATTGTGCACGATCAACTATTTCAACACTGAAAACCACTATTTGTTTAAAACTAAGCTCAACTACTTAATGTCTCCTTCACACTGAAGGACTGAGAGTGATCAAAGGCTATCTCTTTATTTGCTGCAATCACAGACCTTCCCTGATGCACCCAACAGTTAACTTCTAGATAGTTGATTTTCCCATAGTTGAAGGAGTTCAGGAGTCCTGGAGATAAAAATTGCCAGTCTCTATATCCCGAATCCTTATAATGTTACAGGATAATTTCTTCCCTGTCCTATTGGCTACCTACTCTGGACCATAACAAGACCCGGAAGAAGAGGAAGAAAGCCTTCTTTTTAGCAGATGGGTAAAGGAATATGATGGAATCGTCGTTTCATCACAATTTCAGCAAACCAAAGATGTTTTAGAAAATATTCAGCCTCACTATTTTAGCAATACTTTTTCCCAGCTCAACAAAATCGAGTGGTAGTTGAAACATTTTTCTAACAATTCAGAAAAGAATGATTCTTTGCAATAAATTTGATGTGGGTTGGTTTGGAAGTGCTTCTAAAATTACCCTGCTTAAAAATGGTTGTTTGGAAAAAGGTTTATTTTCAGTTTTAGTAAATGTATATAAATAGGATTGGCAGGGTGACTAGTTCTATGTTAATTTATGGTGGATTTATTTTAATACCAATTTGCTACAAGGGAAGATAATTTCAAGAGACAAAATAATATTTCAGCGTTATACATCACAGTGGAAATTTGGCTGAGGTAGCTATTTTAGGAGGATTTTGTTGTGACTAAGGTTAAAAGTACATTATATTGTTATGAAGAAAGAAATGTAGAAATTAAACATTGCTGAATTGGGTCCCAGTGTCAACATGTTCGCTGTTTATTATAAAAGTCAAGAGAAAAAGATGAATGGGGAAGAGCAAGAAAAATGAATTTCACTTGTAGGCATAAAAATCTCTGGAGCATTTTATACTGAAAATAAAATACCTGAAGCATTTACAGGCCAACAGTAATGCCCTCTCCCTGGCTTTTATTTTTCTGTCATAGCCAGTTCAATAACAACACTTAAAGCTACATCCCGCATTTTCTCAGGGTTGAATATTAATAACATATGGTGGTCAATTCTCAAGATGCTTTTAACTCAACAAAGCATTTTATTAAGGGTGGTTTTCCTGTGCCTTTGGATTTTAGCTAAGTGAAAATGCATCACCCTTTCTCACACTCCTAACTTGATTGGTCAATAACAATGGGAAAGTTCAGGTTGTGATTTTTGTTTCATTATAGCATAGTTTAAAAAAACTCTTGAATCCAGGGCTGGGAGTTTGGCCTAGTGGTGGAGTGGTTGGCCTAACTGGGTTTGATTCCTCAGTACCACATGCATAGAAAAAACACAGAAGTGGTGTGGTGGCTCAAGTGGTAGAGCTCTAGCTTTAGAAAATCCAGACAGTGAGTACTCAGGCTCTGAGCTCAAGCCCAGGACTGGCAAAAAAAACAAACAAACAAACAAACAAGTTTACTGCCCAACTTAGCAATATTTTATTTTGTCGTATACATTAGGCAGCTTGGGTGGTATATTGTTTTGCTTTAAATTAATCAGTCATGGTGGCTCTGTTATAGGCAATAGCTCAGTGTATGCTTTTGAGATTTAAAATCAGGTAGGAAGCAATGGAGTGGGTTAGACAAACAGCCATTGTTCCCACTGGAAAGGCAATTAGTTGTCAGTTTTTTTTAAGACTTTTCCATGTACCTGTTGTTACCTTATTTCTTAAAAGTAGAAGTATGTCAGTGGTAAGTACTCTTGCCAACTGTCCACCAAAGTCATTCTGAGAGGTCATTGTGCTATTCTGTGATTCAGGTAGCTTTTTGAAGGAGGACTTGTGGACATAATACTTGATTTAAGAAGCAATGCTGTATTTGCACATTGTTGTATTGGTAATTATGACTGCCAACAACTAATTAAATATTTCACCAAAAGCAATATTACTTAAAGTATTTCCAACAAAACAATGGTTTGAGGTAAGAAGATATACAATTTACCCTGCTTTGGTCATTGTACATTATACACATGTATTGGCATCCTACACTGTATACCATAATTATACAAGATGACTATGTTTAGTATATATTATCAAAATATTCATATATATACGTATATACATACACTATAGACACAGCTCGGTGATAGTTTTTACTTATCATGCCCAAAGCCCTTGGTTCAATCCCCAGCATCAAATTAAAAAATAAAGAGGAAAAAATATCAGTGTAAACTGACCCACTATGGAATCAGTAGCAAACAAAGTAAGACCTTGATTATTCAAACCTTCAAATTCAAGTTATAGATCTTATCTGTAACAAATCCATCTCTAACTCATTTGCCCACATTACAAAAACCTTTTATAGCCTCTACTCACCCATGAGTGAAATAAGGAAGTAAACTGATTAATTATTCACCTTAATAGAATAAACTAAAAATGTTCTTGATGGATGTACCTTTCTCTCAGAAGCAAATGATAGCCTAGTGAGATTATATTTAATTGATTGATAAAATCCAATGCCAAAGGCATTTGAACAATAATCAGATTGTGTTCATTATGATCCTATCAAAGATCTCTTGTCTGAAATAGTAAAATAATAACAGGTTTTTGGGTACCAAAGTTTGTCAATAGTAGCATATTTAGAAGGACTTTTCTTTTTAAGAATAATGAAAGTGAAACTTCTGTTCACTTTTAGTGATGGAAGGGAATTAACCTGGTAATGTTGATGTCTGCATTATTTCTAGGTCTCAGAAGTTTTCTAGGGACACAGAAAGTCTAATGAAATTAAACAATATATCCTAAGCTACTTTTGAAGAAACTACTGTAATTTTCACTCCATGAAAGCAGGATCTTTCTTTCATTAGGTATTAACAGTGCTGAAACCAACGCTGTTGTCAAGACCCAGGCATTAGCAGTCTGATTCTGTAATTTATTCACCATGTGTTAAAGCATGAAAAGATAATCAAGCAAGCTGTGTCCACTAAGTGAAAAGGATCTTAATATATTCAAGATGGGATACATAAAAAAAAGGCAGTCCATCAATTGAATTTTTCTTATTCTTAGATTCTAACTCATTCAGATATCTGAGTTCATCAAAAGCCAGTGAGATTTCCCACTTATGGCTTTTAAGTCAAAGACATTTTTTGAAACTCAGAAATCATAAATTACCAGAATGAAATTTCCCTTTTCTTTGTTCTCCTCTCAATATCTTCTATACTCCTTTAATTTTATAGAGTTGCTGGCACTAAGTTGGGCATCCATGACTCATATGTAATTTTAGCTACTTGAGAGGCTAAGACAGGAGGAGGAACATAGTTCAAGGCTTACATTCACTTGAGACCCTTTCTCGCCCCAATGCTGGGTGTGATGACATGTATCTGTCATTCTAGCATCATAGCAGGTTGAGAAGAAGATGAGTTTGACTTTAAACCACCTAGGGCAGAAACATCTTTGAGACTCTGTTTCAAAAGAAAAAAAAGTTGTATACTGTGGCATATGCCTATCATCTGAGCTACAAATGCAAGCCTTAAATAGATGGAGAGCAGGTTGCACAAACTCCCAGGCAGGAAAGGAGATGCTACCTTAAAAATAACCATCACGGGGTGAGGGGGGGGGAATAAAATAACCATCACAGAATCGGCTGCAGGTATGGTTTAGTGGTAGAGCATATGCCTAGCAAGCCCAAAGCCTTGAGCTGAAACTCAAAAATATACATAACCTGAATAAGTTGAGGATCTTTTGGAAAGACTGTAATGCATGTATTTATTATCATTTCTATCAAAGTGATACTAAGAATATTTAAACTTTTTAATGTGAATAACACATGCATATAATGAAATGGTAATGAAGATTAGGAGGCAGGTGACATAAGATCATTTCCTCATGAGGCCCTAACCTTTTAAAATTTCACCATGTGAAGAAGCGTTTCTAGATTTGTAGAAATATACACTTTGAGAGGAACAACTTCAACTGCATTACCTTTAAAATTATTCCTAATTCTTTTCTCTGATTTGATATTAGGAAATATGAGCCATGTATGTTTCTGTCTGTGTTTAAATTCAAGAACTTTTCAAGTTACAAATTAGAATTGAAGTGTTATTCTTTTTTTCCTTGTCTGTTGGGTTGTTTTTATTTACATTTGAGTAGAATACTCTGACAAGGATATTCTAGATTTTGAAAAAATATGTGATGCTATAGAAATATACTTTTATATGTATACATTTCCTCCTTTGAGTACTGCTTTGGCCATATACAGAAATTTTTCTGGAAGTGTGTAGAGGATTTTCTGGTATCATCAGCACTGTTGCTTTTCAAAGAAACTAATAACTCCAAATTCTTTTTTTTGCCAGTCCTGGGCTTGAGCTCAGGGCCTGAGCACTGTCCTTGGACTTTCTCAAGGCCAGAGCTCTACTACTTGAGCATCAGCACCACTTCCAGTTTTTTTCTATGTATGTGGTTCTGAGGAATTGAACCTGGGTCTTCGTGCATGCTAGGCAAGCACTCTACCACTAGGCCAAACTCGCAGCCTTCAGATTCTTTTATGCTGGAGAAAACACACAGGAAAGTTCTGCCAGAAGCTAAATATTTTTTTTTTCTCATATAGGAAACAAGAAATACATAGTTGTATTCAAGAGCTGGGCATTTACTTTCTAATAATCATCTCTGGTCTTGAAGGGTCTTTGAAATCTCTCTTATGATTCAGGATTAACTGTCTTCTACATGCTCATAGTGACAATGGACTAGAAAAGGCCACTAGAAAAGGCAGAATCCCAGATGTCCTTACTGGCCTGAGTTAGAGGGGGAGATGATGTGAGAAGCTTCTAGGTCTGATCTGTTCGTAAAGTCCAGAGAACTTCTATAGCTACCCTAGGTCTGTTTTTTTTTTTTTCAAATAATGGCTTTTATTAAATTATCCACCACATAAACTTTTCCTGAAGTCTGCTTGAAGAAAATTGAGGCATCTTTTATGACAGATGTGTTAATCCCCAAAGCATGTCACTTTCATGATCGAGGTGGCCTCAGCCATCAGAGGCTGCTAGTGATTTGCCTTGAGATGTTTCCCCTGTAATCCATGGAATATGTAAGTGTATGACTGTAAAATGTGCCTGTAGGTGAGACTTTTGTTCCATTTCTCCCCAAGAGTTAGTTGATCTAGATTCCAGTCCTTCACTTGGTTTCTTCTCCTATCTTACCTTGTGTCCTTCCATCCCCCACAAGTTTCTCCTGGGAGTTTGCCCTCAATAAATTACAAGCATCAGAATATTTACCGTCTGACTCTGACAAACCAAACTTGAATAAAACCGTCGCTATGGAAGCATCCTCTCTCTGAATGTGATCAGAGCTACCTCTTAAAGGCTAATGCGTGCAATGACGTGAAATAATTTTTCCTTTTTTGGTTTTTGATGAATTGAAATTTCTCCAAAGAAGGTTCAATTCACTGAATCAACACTTTGAATTTATATCCCTGGACTCACTGAGGTCACTTAAGAGATAATGCTCAATAAGTGACATTTTGAGGCTGTTTCTGTTCCCGTTACCAGAATACAGTGTTAAGGGCCTTTGTGAGCCATTTAATGTGGTTGAAAAATCTACATATGGTATTATTTTCTTTTTGGTTGGTTGTGAGGCTTGAACACTGGGCCTGGGCACTGTCCCTGAGTTCTTCAGCTCAAGGCTAGCGATTTACTACTTGTGCAACAGAGCCACTTCCAGTTTTCTGGTAGTTTAATTGGAGATAAGATTCTCAGGGACATTCATGCCCAGGCAGGCCTTGAACTGCCATCCTAGATATCAGCCTCCTGAATAGTTAGGATTATAGGAGTGAGCCATCAGCACTTGGCCAGTAATTACATTTTTATGAATAAAAATAGTGAATCTACAAATAATGGAATTCAGTTGATTTTCTAGATTTTTAATAACTTCACCCTTGGCAATACAGACATGGAGATTCATATTTAATTCATACCATATTTTATGAAAAATTTATCTTGGAAAAAGTTCTTGGATCTGCTTAATCTCAGTGAAGTCATGTTACAAAGACAAATGGCAATTATGAAACACTTTCCTAAATAAAATACCTTCCTTTATGTGGTACTGATAAGCAAAGTTTACAGCATTAAGTACTTTACGCTTTGTACATTATGCACTATGTGCCATGCTATTCGGGGATAGGAATCCAAGATGGCGGAGGATAGATCCTTTTCTCAAGACCAAGTGGGTTTATTGTGAGATGGGAGATCAGTTGAGGATGAGGTAGACCCATAAAAATAATCCATATGTAAGTATCTGTCTACTAGAAAATATTGGAGTGGCATTTGCAGTAGAATGAGAAAGGTGTTGAGTAAACCTAGAGCAGAGTTCTACTGAAGCCTAAGTATTACTTTTCTCATCAAACGGGAATATGACATCTGAAATATTTTAGCTGAATGACCTAGACAAATACACAATCATAATAAATAAAAATACTTTTATGCCCTTATATAATGCTCTATTTCACAAGATATACAAAATGCCCATAAAGTAGATAAAACTATTTATTAAAACATTTCTACATTTATAAAATATCTTCACTCCTCAACCTTTTCATTTTTTTCCCCTCTTTCCTTCATCAATTTCATGGAGTCTGAAAGATACAATTGGCTTAGTCGGTTTTTCAAAATGTTTCTATTTTAACATTATCTGGTTTGGGTCAAGCAGGTAATGAAAATTATTACTTCCTCCAAATATTGTATGGGCCCTGGCAGGGTAGTGATGGCCCACGGACAACTATGAAGCAGATGCATTGTCCCAACCAAAATACCAGGTTGTCACTTCAGAGATATTAGATTGGAAAAAGTTTTTTCAGTCCTGTTCACCTTGGAGCCATCTATATTTTACAAGGGCGCTTGATTTTTTTTTTCCTGAAGGTTTAACATTCTTAAGGAAAGTCCAAAGCCCTAACAGTTACTTGGATTAGTTCCCACTTATATATTCATTTTATTTTCTTTTATTGTTGAGATAATGTATAGAGGGGTTACAGTTACATTTGTCAGGTAATGGCTACATTACTTTTAAAACTTGATACCCCTTCTCATGTCTGTGTCCCACTTTCCTCCCCTCAACCCCTCCCAATCATCTTGTTTCCCCCTTAAAGTTTTTTTTCCTCTTGGTGTTTGAGGGTGTCCTTATAGTGATATATTCATTTCTGGGGCAAATACAGAAACAATGTCCAGGTAGAATATAATGTAAAAATACCTTCAGCTAGGTAAGAGATTTCTCTACTACTGTAGTATTGTGTTTATTTTTTATTTTTGCCAGTCGTGGGGCTTCAACTCAGAGCCTGGGCACTGTCTTTAGACATTTTTTGCTCAAGGCTAGCATTCTTCCACTTGAGCCACAGTGCCACTTCCAGCTTTTTTATGTATGTGGTACTGAGAAATTGAACCCAAGGCTTTGTGTATTCTAGGTGAGCACTCTACCACCAGGTCACACACCTGGTCCTGGTATCATGTTTTTATGCAGTTTTGGTCTTAAGGTTTCATAAAATAACATGCGCATAGTTCTTTCTTCACTTTTCCAACAGAATTACTGTAGACTTGTCATTGTTTCATCGTTGAATGTTTGGAGGAATTCACCTGTGAAATTATCACTGTTTAGAGTGTTCTTTGTGAGAATTTTTTTTTGCCAGTCCTGGGTCTTGAACTCAGGGCCTGAGCACTGTCTTTGAGCTTTCTCAAGGCTAGAGCTCTACCACTTGAGCCACAACCACTTCTGGCTTTTTCTATGTATGTGGTACCGAGGAATCAAACCTGGGTCTTTGTGCATGCTAGGCAAGCACTCTACCACCAGGCTAAACTCCCGGCCCTTGTGAGAATTTAAATTTAAATTGTTCATTACATACAAAGTCTTTGCTTGTTATCTATTTCTTCTTGTGAACTTTACTGATTTGCAGTTAAAAGGATTTGTCCATTTTTACATCTTCCTTTTTCTTTGGTTATTCATACCACTTCTGTTTTTTCTTTTAAGATTTTTCTATATCACAACTTTTTGTTAAGATTTTCCTTGGTATGTTTTTCTGAGCCCCTCATACTCATAGGCTTATGTTTCTCATCAAATTGGAAAATTTTTCAATTGTTTCTCAAATCTTTCTCTAGCCTTCTTGCACCTGTTCCAAGGGCTGAAATTATTTTATATTAGAAGCTGTCTCCCCACTGATGAGTAACAGTCCTGAATGAGTGCTGACCTGTCCTGCAGCCTGAGAAGTTTTGTTTTTTTACATACATACATGGTCTGATTGGTCAAGTCTGAAAGCTCTGCACCAATCTGCAAGATTGTTTCCTCTGAAGCTGTCATTTCTCCATTACTTTGTCCTGTGAATGTCACATAATTTTGTAATACTTGCTTGTCAGCACTTCAACATCAAGAAACTGGAGGCCCCCAGGGTTCTTCAAACTCAAGAATGTAACTTGATGTGCACGCTAGAGTTGGCTCATTGTTTACTTTAAGCCAAAGAGCATTACCATTAGTTCTTAGGTGTTTGGTTCCATATGAACTACTGTTTGTGTTTTTCAGATATTTTCAAATATTTTAGCTATTTTCTTGTTGCTTTTTTTCTCCCATTAATCCCAGTTGGAATGGAAATGTAAATCACTATATTGATGTAGAAAATATTGCATATTCTTGGATCAGGGATGATGGGTAGAGGAGCTATTTGCAAATTGTTTCCTACACATTGTGTTGGACTCATCACTAGTAACATAATAAGTTGTTAATTTAATAAGTTGTTAATTTGCCAATCTTGTTTAAAAGAGCTCTACTGATTTTCGACTTAAAAGAAAAGAGAGAGGGAATAAAAGAGAAAAGGGAGGAAGGAAGGGGGTGTTAGGAGGAGGATGGAAAAAGGAAAGAAGTTGAGGGAGAAAAAATAAGAATCAGTTTACTCACTTCCTGTTGACTTTACTTAGAGTTCTCTTAGTTAGGCTTTTGAAAATAGCCCTTCAGATTTATAAAGAGATTATGTGTCTGGGTGTGTGAGTCATGCACTTTTATGTAGTTTGCATTGCTAACTACATCTTCAAATAGGTATTTTTTAAAGTTAATATCAAAGAAAGATTTTGATACTGCTTGGCATAATTGCCTTTTTGCTTTACAAAATGCTTAACAGGAATAATGCTAAATATTTTAAGCATGATTTTTTTTTGTTTTTGTCGAGTTGTATTTCCTCCTATGACTAGAGGCACTTTAGTGAATTCTCCATCCAGTGTGGTAAAGTGGGCAAAATGATGATGCATTTCCTCTGTACCCAATGATAATGTAAAAATAAGTCAAAACCTAACAATACCTATCTTAAAATATATAGTATGATGAAATCTATCTTCTCAGAAGTAGTCTTTCCTTTTACTCAGATTTGAGCCTGGAAATTCCATTACTTAATTTCCATAAAGCAAAATGTTACTATATATAAATAGAATAAATTACTGCATTATCTTGCTAGGATATGATTGGTTTTATTAATTCAATATAATATTAGGTATAGTAATCTATTAAAGATATGACTGCATGAACACACACAATATATATTTTCCTATTTATTACTGAATTTTAAAGTAGTATATCATGTCTAAATAATAGCATTCTCATTATAAGGAGAGCAAATAATTCAAATAAAGTAAAAATCCCCTGATTTTACTTGCTTATCTCCAAGGTCTTTTTCTCCCTGGAGATTATCACTGAAATGAATTTGATGTGAGTACTTCCTAATGGTGATCCCAACCACCTCCTCTTGTCATTTCCACCTTCCTGCCACATTTGATGTATTAATACCCAGCTGTCTCCTGTAAATGTTCATTTCCTTCCTTCCTTCTTTCCTTTCCTTCCTTCCTTCTTTCCTTCCTTCCTTCCTTCTCTCCCTCTCTCCCTCCTTCCTTCCTTGACTCCTTATTTCCCTCGCTCTTCCCCCTTCTCTCCCTTACTATCCTCCTGTCTCCCTTCCTCCTTTCTTCCCTTCCTCTTCCCTTTGCTCCATTTCTTCCTTCTGCCTTTCTTGGTCTGTTAATCATTTTCATAGGAAGCTTGGCCTCCCTGATGCCTGGTATTTTCAATTATAGTTTTGTTTTTCCTTGAGACATGTTCTTTCTAGGTATCTCAGACTTGTTTTGAACTTGATATGTAGTCTATGTTGGTCTCAAATTCATGATTCTTCTGTGTTAGCATCCCAAGTGATGGGATTATAGGTGTGAACAGCTACATTCAGTATGATTTCCTATTTCAGTTAATTCTGTGTGTCGTCCATTTTTCACAGATTTCTCAAATTTCTGCCATGTTTGGAGAAATCAGAAAAAATAAGGGATCGGTTTCTTTAGAAAAATAAAAGCGCAACTCACTTGTAAGTTTGAGTTTAGAACAAAAGCAAACACAATATTGATTAAATTATCTTCTCTATTCATATGATGAACTTAATTTTAATCTTAAGTTTAATAAATTTATTATATGTCATTGGATTGTAACTATTTGATTATATGGAAGAGTCACGCTACTTAGGACACAATAAAGACTGGTTTGCCTTGTGTATTTGGAAAAATATATTAAATCTCTGTAATTTTCTGAAATGGACCAATGGGAAGATGGTGATACTTCATTTCTCATCAAATTTTCCAAGTTCTGTGACCTTTAAACAGATCCCTATAATATCTACCTGGCTGTGAATATCTTCATATATTCTAGATAAAGAAAATTGGATAAGTTTTTATATGAGAGAAGGAAGAAAACTTATAATGCCCTTCAATATTTTTCTTAATATCTTGTTTTGCATATGTTCAAAATTCAACTTTTAATTTGCCCTCAGATTATTTGTTTTGTGGCACTAGAGTTTGAACTCAGTACCTTGTGCTTGGTAGACAATCATTCTACCATTAAGCCACACCTCCAGGTCATTCTTAAGAATCTTTTAATGCAGGCACAATGGCTCCTTACACTAAGGAAGGGACTGAAACCTGAGAGTTTTGTTTGGTTTTGTGTCAGTATGGGGCTTGAGCTCTCATTTGACTTTTTCATCCAAGCCTGGTGCTCCTGTACTTGAGCTACACCTCCAATTAATACTCAGGTTTACTTTAGGTGATTTATGAATCTAAGGGATTGTAAGATAACAATTGCCAAGAAATAAATACAAACTATACAAGAATGTATTCTAGGCATGAAAATTTCTACAATAGAGAAATGCCATGATCCACCACAATATTGTAAGTAATAATTAGTAATATAGCTTAAGTATTTGAGGATGCTCTTTTATTTTAGAAATTGGCATGCTCTTAAGTCAGAAAATAAAAGGTCAACTATGGAAATGAAAGGAATTCTTTAGAAAGTAGAGAATTCAACTTGGAATTATCATTTTTTTCAAATGTGTCAGAACATTCCTCTTGTCAGTTTTCTGTGTGTTTCTACTTTCCTTATTGCTGGACAAGTTCTATAATCCTTCAACAATTAAGTCACTTACTCCTCCACTGCTTCCTTACTGTTCCCGTATGGAGTGAAGTCTGTTTCGCCACTGTGCAGTATGGCAATTGCTGAAAGAGACAATTTATTCAGCATCCTCATGGATAGAGTTTTAGGGGTATTGGTAGGTTAATGAAGCAGAGTTGTCAGAGGCACTGGGGAAAGGTAAAGCCAGGAAAAGCAAAGTTATCAGCGATATGTGCATGTATATTAAATTATCCTCACCTGTCAGAAGAAACCTGTACAGAAAAGGTCTACCTTAGATGAAGTATTTGGCCATCTGATGCCAAACAACTATCTAATCAACACCTGTGTGGAACTGAATGGAAGGTCAGTGGATTCAGCCCATTTGTTTATCCGAATTTCTAAAAATTAACATAGTCAACCATGTGCATGTAACGCGTGTGTCTGAAGTAGTTAAATTAGCACAGCTAATTAGAAGACTATAGGTTAACTATGTGAAATTGATGGTCAAATAACTAATAGCAAGAATAACTAGCAGATGAATGTGAGCCTTTCTTTTGGATTTAACTATATATTTCCTCCTCTTCCTTCCACCTTTGCTTCCTTCCTTCTCCATTACTTTTCATTTATATGTTGGCTCTCTCCTTCTCTCTACTGGACCTTGGGAGATTATTTAAATTTTTCCCTTCAGTTTCATGTGCTGTAAAAGTAATATGCCAAGGGTACCTATTTCATAGGCTCTTATGAGTAAAATTAAGCCACAAAGTTTGAAAAGAAATCAAATATTATGCCCTTAATATTCAATAAACATCTTTTCACCATTTCTTCTTACATTATTCTTGATTTAAAGTACTGGAGATTGGATTCAGGGTTTTGAACTCTATTGCTAAGCCACACACATGCAGTCCTTTTCCTTTGTTAGCTTGTTTTTCAGATAGGTTATTATACATCTGGCCTGGAATTACGATCCTCCTGTTTCATCCTCCTAGTGGCTGGGAATTATAATCATGAGCCATAACATAAAGTTTTCTTAATATTTTCATAAGTCTTTTCCTGAGATATAGTTCAAAATTATTATTCCTTTTCTTTTTTCTTTTAGTTTCATGGAAAAGAGACAGAGGGATGAATCCATTAGCAGAAAAACAAGAACAATGGATTGACAGAACAAATATTTATTTCGTGCTAAGCAGAGGATAGCACAAATCTCACCCCAATTCTATGAAATATGTCGTACCATGACATGTCTTTCACATAAAACAAATCAAAGTCATTAGTGACTTGAAGGCAAGATCACTGGTATAGGGCAGTCAAGAGTAAGGTCAAAAAGAAAAAAAGGAAAATCACAGTATGTTAGTTTCAGGCTCTGCCCTCTAAGCTCAGCTGCTGTTTACAGCAGAACTAATATCCGTAAAATATGGTCTGGCTCTATTTATTTAGGCATTCCCTGCCTTCCTTACCTAATAATCATCCTCCTGACCTGCACTATGCCTTCAGTATACTTCCTTCCTGCCTCCGGGTCTTTTCTATTGGCTATTTTCTGTCTCTAAATTTTTCCAGCTCAACAATATGCTCCCCTTCCCACATAGCCCTATTCAAAGGGGCTCAGGATTGTCCCAAAGCCCCATCCAGTGTTATTATGGCTTTCTTTAGTAAAAGTTATTATAAAATTAGGAAATTATCCTTTATATTTATTAGATTTTCCTCCTTGATTTTTCTGCTTGGCCATAAAGGTTATAACCTGTCATGGAGTATAGACCTAACATTTATGCTTTTTGGCCAGTCCTGGTCCTTGAATTCTGAGCCTCAGGATGGCCCTTAGCTACTTTTGCTCGAGGCTAGCACTCTACCAGTTGAGCCCATCTCTGGCTTTTTCTGTGATTAGATGGAGATAATAGTCTCATGTGCGTTTCTCCCCAAGCTAGCTTCGAACCCACTCACCCCCAACACCCATCTTTGACCAACCCCTTTATTTGCAGTTTTATCCCCAGTGTCTTGTATTATTTGTGCATATCATAAAGTTTTACTGTGGAACACTACTTCAATGAGAAGACTGAATGAGCCATTTATATTGTAGACTGAGGTCACGCTATTCTAAGACTTAAAGCCTGTAAAGAAACCTTTTTCTCTGATGATATGGGGTAATTTATTTATATCTCTAGTCCAAAATGACTAATAGAGATTTCCTTAATTCTTTCTCATTATCGTAGTTCCTTCTGTGGCACAAAAATTGATTAGCCACAACTTTAATACCAGTTACAGAGGTAGAAATTCTTTTTCAAATTATTCTTTTGTTACAATATTGGCTACAGGTGTTTCTTGCTTTTGGTTGTTGTTGTTGCTGTTGCTGCAGAGATTGAACTCAGGGCTTACACATGCTCAGTACATGCTCTGCTAGTATTGTGTCTCTATAGTCCTGTGATGCCTTTCCGTCCTGCCTTTTGTACGTGTGTGTGTGTGTGTGTGTGTGTGTGTGTGTGTGTGTGTGTGTGTACTGGTAGTTGGATTCAGGGCCTTGCATTTCCTAAGCAGGAATTGTACCACCATAAGCACCTCCCCAATCCTTTTGCTTTTAGTCGTTTCTCAAATAGTATTTCAGATTTTTACTTGGGGTTAGTTCTTGCTACTTAGGCTTCCCCTGTGACTGTGACCATAGTTATGTGCATCCTGCCCCACTCAGGCAACATTCTGCTTAAACAAGTCTCAAATCTTGTTCTTCCCAATCTTTACCTCCCATGTAACTGGGACTACGGGTATGTACTACCACATCTGACTTCACTTTTATGAAAATGATGAAGATTATGGCATCAAATCTATATGTGGCAGGTGAAAGAACTGAATGAAAGAAATAAAGCACCTGCATAAGTACAAATAGTCCATATGGGGTCGCTGTACACTGGTTCTGGAGTGGTATTAAAGCTAGTTTGAGAAAAAAAATTAAAATCACAATGAGCATCATATATATATATATATACCCACACACATGTATATATATATATATATATATGGCTAAGGAACCTGAAATAAAAACAGAATATATATGCTAATGAATGTAATTGCTTGAAAATGAAAGAAGGATATTTACAGAATTTTTATTTAGGGACAGGAATTTAATGTAGAAAAATATTAAAAATTGTAATAAAAAGCAAATCTCTGTATTATTTGCAGTATAATTGCTTTCCATACATATCAGTAGCAAAAATGTTCAGGCACTTAAAATGTATTCCATGCATTGTTGAGTATTTGAAATATCCATCTGATATTTGTTATTGAGCTTTAAAATGATATATGAGTATTTAGGTAAATGCAGCCTAATGTTAATTTTGTAAAGTAATCTAGGCGATAATATTTTGAATACAGTGCTGCCAGCAATTATTAAATATGTTTTGAGGATAAAATTGCTATACAAATTGCCCATCTCATCTTTGGCATTTTCTGAAAAAAGACAAATATTTTATTAGTTTATGCAAGCGTCTCAAAACACTTACAAGCCAATTAATTATAAAAGATTTTCTCATGCATTTGACCATAAAATGAATTGGTTGTGGCTGTTGAATTATAGTTTTAGATGATTTTATACAGATCTAAGTGTGTTTTGACTTATTGATGAGTGCAATGATCTGTGAAAATGACAGAGAAAAAACATTGCTGGCGAATGTATGGAGCATGTTTTGAACACAACATGGAGAAGTATATAAATTCCGCAAGCATTTTTAACATCAGCTAATAATTGTAGACCTTCAAAGGGTTTGTTAAGTATAGTAATTCAAGATTATTTATTTGAGAGTTTTGCTTTTTGATCACTACATTTATTGGCTAATCTAATCCATAGATTATTCTCAAAGACTTGGGATCCATCTTTCTCTTTGTATATAATCATGACTTTCCAAATATCTTTTTTTCCTTGGTCACTGGCTGGGTTTTGGAAAGATAATTAAAGACAACAAAAGCAATCATTTCCTATTACCAACTGAAGAGCCAAGAATTGACTCTATGCACCTGTAGTATTTTATTTTCAAAATAATAATGAGATGAGATGGGTTTGTCTGTAATAGCTATGACTTCTTCTTAATTCTTGCCAGTGACAAAATAAAGGTTGCCAAATGTGTCTGTCCTTACAGTAAGTACATTCCCAAGGGAAAGGAACATGATTAAAGAAAATACAGTTTGTGGTGCATTATCAGGAAATTGTGGTGTTATGGCAATGGACAGTGGATTACCTTCTATCTTCTGTGTAACAAATGACTCCCAAGTTTAGTGACTGAAGACAGCCTTCTGTGCAAGCTTACATTTCAGCCAGTTGCATTTCAGGTTGTGAGTAGGACAACCATTCTGTTGAACATAGTTGGAGCAGTTTAGGAAGATGGTGTCAGCCTCCATATCAATAGGAGGCCTATTCTCTCCCAAGGTGGTTTATTATCTAACTTAGTCTCTCACATGCTGGCTTTGGAGCCAGAATTTTTACATGGCTGTGACTCCAAAGTTAAAAGGTAGAACTGGCTCATTGGGAAAGCAGGTAGTCTGAATTTTGTTTAATTCTTTTGAGTGTAGGCCACCTCAAACTTGTGTAGATTATTCACTGTATCACAAGTCAGAGTTAACAAACACCTCGGGAAACATTTAAACTATTTGGTTACAGAAGTGATACTACTGAGCTTGTTTTTGGTAATAGACCCCATGATGAGTTATAGACATTTAATTTTGAACTGCTATTTGCTTTTCATTTTAAAAATAAGTTTCGTATGATGACTTCCCCAGTGAGTAACAGCTACATTAGCTTATGTGCTTGTGAGATATTTCAAGTCAAAGTAGAAAAATATTCTCTAAAAATACAACTATTCCTTTTTTCATAACGTTTTCCTGCTGTTTTCTTTTGTACCTCTTATAGAGAGATGATTTCTATTACATACACCTGACTTGTTAAACATCAATGACCTATTCAATAAAATACAATATTATGAAGGGTTTAAGATGAGGGAAATCACAACTGCATGATTATTTTGGCAATAAGAAGCCAGAAACACAGATAGTAGTGGGAAGTACATCGTATCAGATGGTCAATGAAGAGAAAAAGAAGAAGTTGTAAAGAAAGCATCCTACCTGTGAACTCTGGTCCACAACGCTAAGGATATTTTAGTTGTAATATCAAACCATACAGTCTTGGTACATTCACCACTATCTAGACCTTGGCACAGTTTCTAGCATCAAAGTCAGGCCTTCCCTTATTTGCTTAATAACTCTCTTGAGGCTCAGCTGTCAGCCAGGCTGGAGAAAGCTTTGGTTAACAACACACTAGGGTTCCCGAATGACCTGTTGCTTCATCTATTGCTCAGGTGTTCAGGATGATTCAGTTGAAATGAAGATGTGGTATACTGTCTGCGCTGGAAACAATGGCATAGGGCAGCTAGTTCTTCTATACTGGCTTTTTCTAGTACCCATTCCCTTGAGGACTTGCTGGCTCTGTCTCATCTCCTGCAGTCTCCTGGAGGAGCCTCTTCCAGCGTGTTGCCCAGTAGCTACTGGACTACCAGTCTTGGCTGTGCTAGGTTTTCAGGCTGCTGAAGTGAATTATCAATGGATGATACCTTTCTTCTCACACCATGGTCCTGACCTTGGCACAGTGCTTCCGGGGAGTACAGTTCCCTTGAAATCAGTGGCCAGGCAGCATGCTAATGTGCAGTCTCAAGGTCTTCACACATATGCATGAAAGGAGGCCATAGGTAGAATGATTTAAGTCTGAGGCCAGTCTGTAGGCAAAAGTGGCAGTGCTACCTGAAAAACATCACTGTCACAAGCAAGGACAAAAATTGTATTAATAGCCACATGATTTTCTGAAGATTGTTTTAGCATCTTTCAACTGGTAAAAAGAAATGGACATATTTACATTTCTAAATCTTTCATTGCATTACTTATAAAGATATTCACATACATATTTCTTATTTAGAGGAAATAGAGTGCATATATATTTTCTAGAACATTGATTTGCATTTAATTATCTACAGATACTTCCTACCAGAGAGCATTTATCCATTAAAACTTTTTTATATTCTAGTTATTTTTTTTAATAAATGCATTCTCCTAGATAAGAAAATGCTCAGCATTTTTACTGAATGGTAAATCACTGCCCATTGTTCTAGTTTAGATTTTAAGTAATTTTCTGTCACTTTCTAATCCCTGGAGAAAATATTCAGGCCTCTATTCATCTTCTCAGGGTTTTGCCAAAATTTGCTAGTTGACTATTTTATGAAATTCTCATTCTAGATAATACTTTTTTGCCAAGTCATTGATGATTCCTAGAAGGGGATAAATTCACAGATTTAGTTTATTATTTTATTCCTGCCTTTTATTTTCCCTCTTTGTATCCCCGAGTTACAGAAAATCCTTAGGCTTCAGGCAGAATTCGGTCCCTTCCCACTGTACTCTGGCCCATCATATCCCCTCACCATTTCTGAAGAAAAGTAAAGTGTGTGGTAGTGTCTACCAACCAAATGCTATGGCACTTAGACAACAGAGATGACAAGTTACCTCAACAAGTCTCCTCCGATCTCAGTCTCCTGAGGAGCTAGGATTACAAAGATGAACCACTAGCACCAATCAACGTTCCCTTTTTTGCCTAGTAAATAGTCCTGCTAAGTATTTTCAAGAAATAAGAACCATGAATGGAGTATTTGTTAATTTTTCTTTTAAATACTATCGGGGCCCAAGATGTTTGGGTTACATGTGAAATTTACTTAATTAAAAACCAACGGATGAGAATTTCTCAGGCTTGCATCCCACCTTCCTTCCTTCATTCTTCTTTTCCTTTCCCTTCCCTGTCTAAATCCCTAGAAAATGAAATCAAGCAAACCAGCAAAAGTGCAACCCTCATAAAATACTTGCTTCCTAGGAAGTATTGATATACAAAGTACAGCTGAATTATATAAGATTATCAAGTATGGCATTGATAAATGGGCAGTTTTCTTCTTTCATATCTTCTTTTCTTGAGTAAGAAGTTAGATATGTAGTTCTTACTGTGACAAACAAGCCACATCTTTTCTCAAGGAAGAGCATACAAAGAAAATTGCCTACACAGCCAATATCATCCTACTGAGATCATTTTTGCTTCTTGAGTCTGTTCCTGCCTCAGATTGAGCAGGGATCCCTCAGTAGATTAAGCAGTTTGTTTCCTTTCAACCCACTGTGACTAATGAAGAGACACAGCCTGGGATGTAGGGATTGGTAATGGATATTGGTTTCATTACTGGGCCATAGACATTTGGAATTAATGTAATTGGCAATCTGTGAATAAAGCAGCCATTGAAGGTTTCTGTTCCTTCTTCCTCAGGGGAAGAAAAGAATAGAAGGAATAAAGATATTATCACTTAGTCAGGTTGATACATGCTTTAAAAAAAAAGGAAAGAGATGAGAAAAAGAAACAGTTGGTGGTGCCAAATTTCTCATTGCAATGCTGTCAGGTGAAATATTTCATAAACTGTATCTATTTTGCTGGCTATATCGCATAGAAGTGTCTGATATCATTAAGCTACTCAATGATTTCAAACTCATCTCCAATAGACTTCTGGAAATGTTAGCATTTAGAAGAGAGATGAGGGAAAATACAGTTGGCTCTTTTGAGGAGCAGTCTCTTGGAGCTAGTAATTATGTCCCATCTGTTTGGAGAAATAAGTTGGCCTTTAAGAGAGTGAATGGGGTAACAATTTAATTAAAGGCGGGTTAGATTACATGCAAATTACTTGCTATTATTGTTGGAGGGATCTGTCAAAATGGACAACTGGGAAAGCTCTGTTTTCCATGCTTCTTGAGAGAATAGCTCTTGGCATACTTCTTGGCAAAGCTAGAAAATCTAACTTGCTGTTTTGGATGTAAGTGTTAACCCTGGTGTGTGAAATTAGATCATTGCTTTAGAGTATGTGTATTTCACTCTTCTTTTTTTACTCAAGTACTATTCATTTGTAGCTTGCTTTAACTTAAAACTTGCCCCAACACAGTATTATCTAGTTTAAAGTTGTTTTCTTAGTTTTCAAAGGGGGGAGAGGGAGAAACAGATGCCAATGGCTCAAGACTGTAATTCTACTCTGAAGGCCCAGATTTGAGGATCAAGTTTTGAAGCCAGCCTGGGTAAGAAAGTTTATGAGACACTTGTCCAGGAGCAGTGAAGCTACGGGATAATACATAGGCCCTGAGTTCAAGCCCCGGTACTGGTATGGGCACATGTTCATGCACACACACACACACACACACACACACACACAAAACAATAAATTAGTTCTAAAGAGAGAATGAATATATTAAAAATAAAATATGAACGTGGAGATTCCATGTTCTAACATGTCAAAGAGCTCACCCTATGAATGCTGAACTTGAAAATTTCCTATTTTAATAGGGTAAAGCACATCTCAGGGAAAAATAATTGGAAGTTTAAGGAAGCCACAATTATAGACATGCTTAAGTTGGACAGCAGGCCTATTATACTGAGTTTCTATGCATTGGCTGGATTTTTACAGAATGAATTGCAAAAAAATCTAATTGGCAGAGTTCATAGAATCTACCTAACTAGTCTAAAATACTTTCATTGAATCCAGCTTAGTTATGAAGACAGTGACCTTTTCTCTTCATTGTCTGATATGTTCTCATGTGATATCTGTTGTCTAACTTATTGTTTTACCATATTTTTCATTTCTCATGGGGAATTGTCCCTGGACTGTTTACTTCTATTGTTTAAAACTAACCATCAAGGATTAGGTACAGTGGTTCACACTTATAATACCAGCTATTTGGGAAGTGGAGATCAAATTCAGTTTAAAGCCAACCTGAGCAAAACCTGAGTAAGACTTCAATCTTAACAAATGAGTACAGACTGGTGGTCAGAGTTATAATTACATGTAAATAAGAGGCATGGGTAGGAGCAGCATGAGCTGAGGCCAGCCTGGGCAAAAATAGTTAAGACCCTATCTGAAAAATTAAGCAGAAAGGGCAAATGTGACTCAATTGGCAAAACACTTGCTTAGCAAACATGAGTATGAATGTGTACATATATTTGCATTCATACATACAAGATTGCATAAATAATGTGAATAAATCAGTAATAACAGGAATATGTTCTCCATGAGATTTGAAGATAGACTACTGTTGACTAATATAAAAATCTCTATCTGAGCTCGGTGGCTCATGCCTGTAATCCTAGCTACTCAGGAGACTGAGATCTGAGGATCGCGGTTCAAAACCAGCCCAGGCACTAAAGACAGTGAGATTCTTATGCCCAGTTAATCACTAGAAAACCGGAATGGTGCTGTGGCTCCAGGGGTAAGGCTGTTGCCTTGAGTAGAAGAGCTCAGGGACAGCATGCAGGCCCAGAGTTCAAGCCCCATGACTAACTAAAACAAAAATTTTAAAAATCAAAATAAAGAATCCCTAGCTCATATTTTAATTTATTTGCTTTACTTCTGCACATGTAAATTCTCATTGGGACTCATGCAATTTTGGGGGAATGAAACAAAAACTTCTGAATGACTTCTATTAGCTAAAATTAGTTCTGTACTTAATTGGAAGTCCAACATCAAAATGCTGACAATTTTATTTTCTAGATAAGATTCTTCTTTTTTCATTTCTCCTTGTGCTTGTACATGAAAGAGAGAGTAGCACTGTACATTTCTAACTAGGTTTAATAATATTAATGTATGTGAGGGGGAAAGCAAGATGATTGGGAGGGGGTGGGGGAGAGAAAAGAGGACAAAAACATGAGAATGAATATCAATGTATAAAAGTGATACAAACCTACTACCTGATGAATGTAACTCTAACCCCTCTATACATTACCCCGACAATAAAAAATAAAAAATAGTATTAATATATGAGCCTCTTAATATAATAAAACTAATTCTTAGGTATCCTTAATCTAATATGTGTGATGACTTGAATGTGAATTATATGGTCGAGCATATTTGTCAGAATGTGAAAAAGTAACTGAGACTCGACAGTGTCTCCAGTCCAAAGTGAGCAATGAGTTACAGACCCTTCAGAATAATGAAAGTTTAAGAAATATTTATATCCATGTGGCACCACCAACAGTAGACAAGGATCAAAGCCAAGGTAGAGTAGGGAAAATCTAGGCCCAAACCCATCAGTAGCCAGAATTCACTAATGCAAAACCAAAGACAAGAAGTGGGATTACTGCACATCATAGAATAACAGGCTTGAGATGCAGGACAATGAAAATTTTCAGTGAGGCAAGGCACAATTGCTTCACAGAAATACACATTTTTTTGCAAGTCATGGGGCCTGAACTCAGGGCCTTGGCACTGTCCCTGAGCCTGTTTTGTTCAAGGCTAGCACTCTACCACTTGAGCCAAGGCACCATTTCTGGCTTTTTGTTTGTTTGTTTGTTTATGTGGTACTGAGGAATTGAACCCAGGGCTTCATGCATGGTAGGCAAGCACTCTACCACTAAGACACCACCCAGCCTTCTTATGCAATTTGTGTGTGTGTGTGTGTGTGTGTGTGTGTGTGTGTGTGCCAAAATTGGGACTTGAACTCATATTCTGTCTTGTTTTTAGTCAAAGCTGGCATGCTTTCACTACAGCTTTGACTGAGGCATATGCCTCAGCTCCACTTCCTTTTTGCTGATTAATTGGATATGAAAGTCTCACAAAACTTTACTGCCCAGTTCATTTCAAACCAGAACCTTCAGATTTCAGCTCCTGGCAAGATATTAATATAGTGTTTACCAAGAAGAGGTTTGCAGGGCCAGAAAATAAAAATTTTAACAAGCTACATGAATACATGTACTATGAAAAGTGTTATTATCAAATATTCTTCACTGAGTATTGGAACTTTCATATCTTCAATTATAATTCAGCAACTTTGCAACTCATTTTGTTTTTAATTTTCATGTTTGTCTACTCAAAGTAAATTTTTGTGGCAGCTAATACAGCAACTAATTTCATAAAGAGGAAACCTGTTACTGAGCTAGAATTTTCTTTGGTCTATTATGAGTATTGAATTCAAAGCCTAGGTGTTGTCCCTGAGATATTTTTGCTCAAGACTGGTGCTCTACCACTTTGAGGCACAGCTCCATTTCCAGATTTTAAATGGTTTATTGAATATAAAAGTCTCACAGATGTTCCTTGCAAAGCTGGCTTTGAATCCCAATCCTCAAATCTCAGCCTCCTGAGTCACAAGATTTATAGGAGTGAGCCACTAGCACCAGCTTGTCAGATATTTTTACATGCATGTTCTGTTATGCCCAAGACAAGTTCAATCTTCAAATTAGCTTAGAGTAACTTTAAAACAATCCCACAAATGAGAATAATTTTAACAAACTATGGATTTAGCAAATAAATGTCTTTTCACATAAATAGAGATGTTTGATATTAGCATCTCATCCCTATTTTGAAAATACCTCCAAAACCAGTTGAGGTAGCATAGATTACAGACATTAACAAAATATTTTTTTTATTTTAAGTGAAATAATATGTAGATTTGAGTTCATATAGTAGCTTGATTTGCTATAAACATTGAGATCTGAATTAAAAGTTTGATTTCCCTAGCAAAAATGTAACACCTTGAAATTAATACACTTTAAATTTCATTATATTTTTTCTTTGTAGTACTGAGATTTTGAACTCAGGGTCTCATATTTGCAGTGCAAATATCCTATCCTAGCCAATTCTATACCAAACTCAAGAGAGTCACATTCCCAGTCCATTTTCATTGAGTTTCCTTCTGAAAAGAACTCATGCTTTTTCTCTAGGTGGCCTCAGACTGCTAACCTCTTACTTTTGCCTTCTAAATGGCCATGTGTGCATGGCAGATCTTGTTTTGACTTTTAAGTCTAGATAAAAATACCAAGTATGTACATCAAATAGCAGATTTAAGTAGCTGAAGGTCTGTTTTTCATTGTTACCATGACTACACTATTCTTACTTATTTCTAATCTACTGTCTTTAAAATGATCTATTGCAGGTGAAAAAGTCCATAATAACACAAGATATATGACCTTTGACTAAAGTGAACAAATTTAAAGCAAATCTCTTCTTTGCTATGGAAACAAACATGGAGTATAGAATGTGTACAGGATGGCTGTGTGTCTGAAGTTTTAAGTAGAGCCCTTCAGAAGAATTTCCTTGTGGTTATCTAAAAAAATAAGTAACAAAAAGAGGCAACCCACTGTGCTAATCTGAAGAATGTGCACACTTTAAATTCTATGTACATATATAATGTAGTGGTAGTATATTATTTAGTTATATACTAAGCATTTAACAATGCATAATTATTATATGTAAATAATGTAGGAAATACATTATTTTATGTGTGTGAGAGCATCTATACATATATCTCTAATGTATATGTATATATCCATCTATAAGTAATAAAACTCAGTAGGAACCTAATCATTTTGTAAAGGTGAAACCAACAAAAGATTTATTTTTTGTAATGGTGGCTCACACATGCAATCCTTGGTAACTGGGAGACAAAGATTAGGAAAATAGCAGGTGAAGGCCAGTTTGTGCATCTATGCTGAATTCCTTCTGGACTAGTAACTAAGCATGGTGGCAAACCCCTATGGTTTCAGCTATGTGGGAGGGTTGTGTATTGCAATTCTAGGCCAGCACATAGGGGGAATTATGGGAGGGAAAATGACTCCATTTCAATAGGGAAAAGTTGGGCATAAACTTGACCATAACTGGTCAAAATAGAGCTTAGAAATGCAGCTTAGTTACTGAGGGAGCGCCTACCATGTACCCATGTGCAAACCCCAGTATGATTTTTAATGTTTCAGAGGAGAAGAGGAAGCTTATTTGCCTGCTGGTATTATTAAGAATCACTATAGAAACATGCAGCATTTAAGAAATTTTTCCAGAAAAAATGTATCATCTACTCCCAGGAAGAATGACCTTTTCATTCCACTCTTAGTACACCCCACTTAAACTATCTTATTATTGTTTTGGGTTTTTTTTTTTGCCAGTCCTGGGGTTTGAACTCGGGGCCTGAGCACTGTCCTTGAGCTTTCTCAAGGCTAGAGCTCTACCACTTGATTCACAGCACCACTTCCAACTTTTTCTGTGTATATGGTACTGAAGCATTGAACCCAGGGCTTTGTGCATGCTAGGCAAGCACTTTATCCCTAGGCTACACTCCTGGTCCCTATCTTATTTTTCTAAGAATTTTTTTTTCATTTTACTGTCAAGGTAGGAATTATAGCCTACTGACTTTCAAAATCTTTCTCTTTGGAAGTAGTATCCATTCAACATCAAATCTTGATGGTTGTCCAAAAGCATTTTGAGTTATACTGATCCCAAGAGATCACCTTTTAGTGAATCCCTCCTGTGTTGTTCAATAGACAATAGAAATGGTTCCTGGCTTCTTAGTGCCTGCAAAACACATTGTGCAAGACTGAGCAGCAGACTATCAATCCTCTAAGACAACCGGGAAATGAAGTCATACGTTTGAGCTAAAGCAGGGAAGGTTATTGGACATATTTTCCATGTGCTTTAGAAACTAGGCAAATTTACATTAAAAAATCTTCATTGAAATCAGTTAGGAGAGGGAAACAAGGGCCATGAGTGATATGATTGCCACTGTGTTTGTATTCTATCAGAAATCTAGCTAGTTGAGGTTATTCATCAAGCTGTATTCTTCTTGAGGCTTATGAAATACAATGAAGGGAAAACACCAAAAAGTCACTTTATCAGTGATTGAATCCACAGCTATTTTAGTAGTTACTGTCTTGATGCCACGCATGAGATAAAGCCAATGAACATGAAAGATCCATTTTGTCGGTGTTTAGACAATTAAGGCGACACCTGGCTGCCCTCTGAAGAACTGAAAATAATTGTCCATTTCCCAAGCAACTATTCAATATGATACTGTTTCATTAAGCCATAAGAGGAGTGGCGGAGGTACAAAAACCACTGCCATTTGTTTTTTTGACATTACTGGTGAGATTGCTTTTTTTCCAGAAACGATAAAATAGAACACTTGTTCACCACCATTTCAAGTAATGATTCTTATTTATGCCCAAGAATGGAGGCATGTATAATGTCTTGGTTGATTGACTGATTGTTAGTGTAGACTTTGTAGATAAAAAAGGGACAAAGAGCCTAGAATACATATAATATATATATATTATATATTTTTTTTTCTTGGAAGGTAGAAACAACTGTCATGTCTAGTGTGTAGGACTCTAAACTATCACTGCACTACTGATTATTGAAGAATTAATCAAGTGTCAAATACATTGAAGAAATAGCCCATCAAGTGATTTTATTTTTTTTCTTTTTTTTTTCTTGTAATTAGTAAAAGGGTTACATGATATTTGCCAGATAGAAGGTGCATTAATTCACATACATTGATACCCTTTCACATGTCTTGGTACCCATTTCCCTCCCCCCCCACATCCCCCACCCGTCTTGGTTTTCCCCCCTTCCCTATCAAATTTCAAATATCCAAATACAAATAAATTCAATATATCAGATAACAAAGTGAGATACTATACCAATATGAGATAACCAAGGGACAGCAAAGGAGATGAGAGACAACATACTACATTAAGGACAACAATCATTCATTATATGGCTTTTGTTTCAATATCCTGGAGGTCCTTTCAATTAGCTTCACATTATATGTCCTTATGTATCAAGATTTTGCTCTATTGCAAATCTCTGCTAGTAGAGCCCAAGGTTTCTACTGATTATGACGAATGAGGGAAACCATTGAGCCTAAGTTCCTTTGAGTCTGGCTTACTTCACTTAATATGATTTTTTCTAAGTCTTTCCATTTCCTAACAAATGGGGCGATGTCATTCTTTCTGACAGCAGCATAGAATTCCATTGTGTACAAATACCACAACTTGTTGATCCACTCATCAACTGAGGGACATCTAGGTTGGTTCCATATCTTTGCTATGGTGAATAGTGCTGCAATGAACATTGTTGTGCTAGTGGGTTTAGTATGTCCTTGTTTCTGGATGGTTGGGTAAATGCCAAGTAGTGGAATTGCTGGGTCATAGGGGAGCTCTATGTTTAGTCTTTTGAGGAACTGCCATACTGCTTTCCATAGTGGTTGAATGAGTTTGCACTCCCACCAACAGTGTAGTAGTGATCCCTCCTGGCCACATCCCCTCCAGCATCTGTTGTCATTCGTTTTCCTGATCCTGGCCATTCTAGCTGGAGTGAGGTGGAATCTTAGAGTTGTTTTGATTTGCATTTCTTTTATGACCAGAGATGTTCCAAATGGATCAAAGACCTGGAGGTAAAAGCTGACACACTGAAAACTCTACAGGAAGGAATAGGAGAGACACTAGGCCTCCTTGGCACAGGCGAAACTTTCTTAATAAGGACCAAGAATCACAACAAATCAGAGAAAGGCTGGATAAGTGGGACTGCATTAAACTGCAGAGCTTTTGCATGGCAAAGGACATAGCTACTAAACTAATCAGGAAGCCTACAGAGTGGGAGAAGATCTTCACCAACCAAACAACGGACAAAGGCCTCATATCTAAAATATATCAACAACTCAAAAAATTGAATCACTCCAAAACTAACCTCCAAAGTAACAACCATCCCATTAAAAAATGGGCCAAAGACTTAAAGAGAGTCTTCTCTGAAGAAGAAACAAAAATGGCCTATAGACACATGAAGAAATGCTCATCAAGTGATTTTAAAACCAAAGACCAGTTACTTCAGCCTTAGGATGCATCACTAACCAAATCAGTTCTTGACCCTCATAAAAAATTAATGTTTCGTTTTTTGAGGGGAGATAAATAGCACTGGGCATTTGACTGTTTTTACAAAACTAAGTGTGTGTGGCAAGCCCACCGCACCCCACACACACACTAGTTCTGGGGCTTGAATTCATCACCTCCGTGTTGTCCCTATTCATTCGTTCAATATCTTTCTACTTGAGCTAGAGCTCCACTTCTGGCTTTTTGGTGGCTAATTGGAGAGAACTGTCTCACAAACTTTTCTGCTCTGGCTGGCTTTGAACTACGATTTTCAGCTTTCAGCTTCCTGAGTAGCTAAATTCTAGGCATGATAGGCATGAACAACGAGCAGACAGAATGTTCTTTTTGAAGGTGGAATAGTACTCCAGTGTGTGTGTGTGTGTGTGTGTGTGTGTGTGTGTGTGTGTGTGTGTGTGTATCGCATTTTTTTCACTCCTCTACTGATGGATACCAAGGTGAGTTTCACATCTTGGCTCTGAGAACAGTACTACAATGAACATAGAAGTCAATATTTCTCTTAAACATAACGGATTTCAGTTCCTTTGCATATATGCTCAGCAGTGGGGTTGCTAGATCATATGTGATAGTTCATTTACAGGGTTTATTTTTATCAAATCATTATCAAAAAGATGGTGAGCAGCAAAAAAATTGAATCACTCCAAAACTAATCACAAAAGAAACAACCATCCCATTAAAAGATGGGCCAAAGACTTAGAGAGTCTTCTCTGAAGAAGAAACAAAAATGGCCTATAGACACATGAAGAAAAGCTCGACAAAAAAGAAATGCAAATCAAAACAACTCTAAGATTCCACCTCACTCCAGTTAGAATGGCCAGGATCAAGAAAACTAATAACAACCCAGCAATTCCAGTACTTGGCATTTACCCAACCATTCAGACAGACAAGGACAGACTAAATCCACTAGCACAATGATATTCATTGCAGCACTATTTACTCATCAACTTAGGGGCATGTGAGTTTGTTCCATATCTTTGCTATGGTAAATAGTGCTGCAATGAACATCATTGTGCTAGTGGATTTAGTCTGTCCTTGTCTGTCTGAATGGTTGGGTAAATGCCAAGTACTGGAATTGCTGGGTTGTTATTAGTTTTCTTAATCCTGGCCATTCTAACTGGAGTGAGGTGGAATCTTAGAGTTGTTTTGATTTGCATTTCTTTTATGACAAGAGATGAGCATTTCTTCATGTGTCTATAAGCCATTTTTATTTCTTCTTCAGAGAATACTTTCTTTAAGTCTTTGGCCCATCTTTTAATGGGATGGTTGTTCCTTTGGAGTATAGTTTTGGAGTTATTCAATTTTTTGAGCTGTTGATATATTTTAGATATTTAGATATGTATGGTTGGTGAAGATCTTCTCCCATTCTGTGGGCTTCCTAATTAATTTACTAGCTATGTCCGTTGCCATACAAAAGCTCTGCAGTTTAATGCAGTCTCACTTATCCAGCCTTTCTCTGATTTTTTTGTGATTCTTGGTCCTTATTAAGAAAGTTTCGACCTGTGCCAAGGACAGCCTGACACTCTTATCTCCAATTAACCCCCAGAAAATGGGAAGTGGGGCCAGGCTCAAGGGTAGGGCGGTAACCTTGAGCTAAAGAGCTCAGGGACAGTGTTCAGGTTGAATTCAAGCCCCATGATCACAAAAAAAAAAAAAAAAACAAACAAGCAACTTTGTTAAAGCAATTATTCTACAATCTTATTTTAGGAACTTCATGATGTAAGTTAGTATCCATTTTATGTCTGTTTTCCAAAATTCAATACCAGAAGGTTTTTTTCTAGGCTACGGGACAGCTTCTAGAGTTCAGATAAATTAATACAAATTCTATACAGTAAATTTTGACTAACTTTTCTGCCACTTAGACATATACTTTTTTTTCTATATTAACCTTTGTTTTGAATTTGGATCCAAGTTCCAACTAACAATATTCACATTTTTCTTTGTCTACATACTTTTCTTTCATTAAATGACTAATGTTATGTATAATGCAAAGAACTTTGAAAATATGCAAATTAATTTAGCAGTCATTTTAATACAAATAAATAATACTATCCAAAAAAGTTCAATATGCCTAAATCCAGCTAAGTGCCTCACTTCCGAAGTACCTATTTCCTAGCTTCTGTGATCATAAATTACTCCTACTTCCTTTTAAACTTTCTAAAATTATACAATACATAATAATATTATAAAATATAAAGTTATATAATTATGATATGGTCTCAACCCAGATGCCCATCAGTAGATGAATGAATGAAGATGTGGTACTTATACACAATGGAATGCTATGATGCCATCAGAAAGAATGACATCGCCCCATTCATAAGGAAATGGAAAGACTTGGAAAAAATTATGTTAAGTAAAGTAATCCAGACCCAAAGGAACATAGGCTCCATGGTTTCCCCAATTTGTAATAATTAGTGCATATCTAGGATTTGCCTAGCAGAGGATCCCAATAGCTCAAAACTTATGAACATATGGTCATACAGGATGAGACTAAACAAAATAAATTCTAGGATATGGATACAAGAGGCATATCTTTGTGATTGTTGTTCTTCATGTACTACGTGCAGTTATTTCTTTTCTCCTTTTTTGTCTTATGGTTAATCTCATGTGGTTAATGTATCTGACTTTGTCACCTGGTATATTGTATTTCCATTCATTTGTTTATTTGAGGAAGGAAAGGTGGAAAACAAGATGATTAGGAGGAGCTGGGGGGAGGGAAAGGGAGCCAAAAACATGAAAAGGTGTATCAAAGTTTGAGAAGTAATGCATCCACTAATGAATGTAACTGTAACCCTACTCTACATTACCATGACAATAAAATACAATTTAAAGAATCATAATATATATAACATTATACAATTATAAACTATTAAATTTATACAATTATAAATTATAAAATAATATAATAAATAAGAATTTGTAAAATTTTCACACTATAAACTATACTCTGAAGCTGTGCATCTTAAATGTTTTTGGAATGTTAAGGTTAAACAAAGGTTTCTGTAAATATTGCATGAATATTCAACTTCATCTATCTATACCCTGTCGGAAATAAGGAAATATTAGGAAAGCTTACAGCTTCTGATTCTGTTGTTCTAGCGAAAAACTACATTAAGGTAGCTGCATAACACCTAAGAAAATCATCCTAGGACAAATTGAAAATAAAAATAAAATTACAGGCAAGAGGAGATATGACTAACCTCATAAATATTCTCATCTTAAGTACTTTTCAAGTACAAAAAGAAAAGGCTAATTATAAATCACTCCTATCTATTTATCAAGGCTGTTCCCTGAAGGGCCAGTTCTAGTAGTACTTCATTAACCTTGTGTCCATTACTTGTTCTTGAATTTTTTAATCGTTTTTTTTTCATAATACTCATTAATTCATCCAAGCCTTCTTCATTTGGATAGATTAGTAAGGTAGGGGGAAAGAAAATAAAGAAAAAAAAAGGGAAATAAAGGCAATGAGAATCTCATATAAATAGGTTAAGTCTTTTTAATGAACAGTGACTCATAGAGTACAGGGTGCCCAGTAGAGCATTAGTTCAAATATACCAGTACTTAAGTATAGATTGGGAAACTGTCACGGATAGGTTGGAATTACCTCAGTATCCTTGATCCATTACATCCAAGGCATTACTACCTACCTCTTTTCACTGAATATTTGCAAGCAAGTACTAATGTTTAGATTCAAAACTCCAGCCCTCTATTCAATGTAAACAGATTGTGAGATGCCTTGATGCCATACAGTTTCCAGGCATCTCCTGAAAACCAATTTGAGGCCACTGACTGACCAGCTGATGTCACCTGACTTTCCTTGAGTCTCTTATGGATTTCTCCTGAGGGCCCGGAGTCAAAAGATCACTATCAGCATCTTGAGAAGAGCTCAAGCTCTCCTTCTAAGTCCCTAACCTAAGTGTCATGTTTACCAATGCTGTCATTTTTATCAGAATACCTGCAGTGAACCTAACAGCTGTCCTCTATCAGAACAAAAGCTCTCTGTCATGGACCAATACAATGCAAAGCCTGTTCTTATTTCAACACTGTGTGCTCCATACATCTTCATGTCATGTTGAAGAAAATTACTTTTTTTCCCCTTTGTACAAAAAGTAAACACTGCCATTTTAATTTGAAAACAGGACATTCAAGAGTCTTACCCACAATAATCAGAATAGATTTCAAACATGAGCTGTAATCCACACAAAAACTTTAATGTCAGGCTGGGCATTAAACCTGAAACCCTTACTAGCTGGGGAGTGGAGATAGGAGAATCTTGACCAGAGGTCAACCCAAGGCCAAAGTTCAAGATTCTGAATGAAAAATACAGAAAACAATAAAAGATCAAAGATGGTTCAAGACCCTGAATTTAAATCAAGGGACAACAAAAAATATTTTTCAGTCAAGGTATGTACATTATTCCGAACACTGAAAGATAATTAAGGTTGAAATATGAAATAAAGTCTTAAATGTTAAAGGGTAGCTGTACTTCTCTAAGGAGGAAATTTAACCCAAGAGAATTTAGGTTAGGATCTTGTTGGAGGGAGAAGGGGGTATCATTTATTGTTTATTTGTTTGTTTGCTTTCTTGCTTGACTATTTCAGGTTTCTCTACGCAGAATGAGCTGGATTAATTTTTAAAATAACTCTATTTTATTCACTCGTTATGGCCTGTTATGACCTGCTTCTCTCCTTGAATGCAAATTAGTAATATGTTAAATGTATGTCTTCTCAAGGTTAAATATCAGAAGTCATTTTCCCATTTTTTTTAAAAAGCAGACAACAACAGTCTGATTTAATTAAATCCAAGTAGGAAAAGCTAAACAATAGAGGGCTACATGATAAATTAATAATAAAATAAAAAATAACTTTGTTACCTGGTATATTGTATATCTGTTTATTTGTTTATTTGAAATAGGGAGGGGAAGGGGGAAAACAAGATTATTGGGAGGGGAAAGCAGAAGAAAAAGGGGATAAAAACATGAGAAAGGGGTATCAGTGTCTGAGCAGTATTGCGCCCACTATCTGATGAATGTATCTGTAACCTCCTCTATACATTATCCCAACAATAAAATACAATAAAGAAGGAAATGAATAAACAACAACAAAAAGAACACTGAGTGTCACACAGTAGTCTGTGTTAAATGAGACCAATGCTCAGATCTTACAGCTTTCTTTTCACAAAAACCAGGGTAGGTTTGTTGCATAAGGAAAATGAACATTGCCTTCTAAGATTTATGAATGGATATTGAGAAATCATTAAAAAGTGTGACCAGGAGAATTGGGTGCTTTTCTCCCCTCCCCCCACCCCAGAAATAGTCTTATCGTTGTCCCAGAGTTTGGACTCTAGAGCTGGAGGTAGTGATGGTGTTTTACTGCCCCGGCTGTGAAAATCACAGCATCTGCTTCCAAGTGCCATCCTCACTCCCTCAGGGCTTGTTAAGAACATTCAGAGAGTTGGGAGCACAGGTTAAATATTCAACTTCCTGCCTTCAGGAAAAAAGCAACAAGAACAGCAGCATTGAAACAGTGAAGCAATCTTGATTTGCAACTTATATTGCTTCTGCAGCTTTTACACAGTCCCCCAATGTCCAAAAGACATTTTTTTGTTTTCAGATGGAAAAGGAAACATAGGCTTATTATAAAATACCTTCTTATCCCATATAAAGATAGGACAAAAGGATCTAATTGCAGATCAATTATGTATGGAAGAAGCTTAAACCTTGGCAGAAAGGGTGACAATTCAATTATAATTACTGTTAGATATTTTTAAGGCTTGTATTTGTTTGGAGATGGGCATGTCATACATATTTGTCCTCTTAGTAATACTCTAGTGAGTTTGATTTGAGTGTTGATAAGGCCAACTTCAGGTAATCAATCTAAATTAGGCTGGTTGGTTTCACACTAAGAAGTATAATGAGGGGACACAATTTAATCCAACTCTAATTGACCATCTTGTGCCTCTGGCCACAGATGGTTGATAAGCCAACCTCAGAGAAATTACTCCATTTTTGTGTTTTCCTGACCAGTAGTTTTGTTTCTGTTTCAATGGAGAAAAGGACTGGAAAAGAGAAACATTGCTTTCCATAAACTATCAAATTAAGAATGAGAGAAAGCCAGAAAAGTCCATCAAACTGGAGAGCAATGA
The DNA here is from genome assembly GCF_031878675.1 of Megascapheus bottae. NCBI lineage: Eukaryota > Metazoa > Chordata > Mammalia > Rodentia > Geomyidae > Megascapheus > Megascapheus bottae. The sequence continues at coordinate 23,294,640 of NC_143526.1, read as the reverse complement.
CCTTATCTTTTTGCTTGGGATGGTGTAAAAGGACGCAGTTTTTCTTCGGTGACACTATAGCATCAAAATTGGGCGAGATGGCAATTGTCACCATTCTTTGTTAGTTATGGGGCTTTGACTCACCATTCTCAGATCTCAGCCTCCTGAGTAGCTAGGATTACAGATGAGAGCCATTGGAGCCTAACAAAAGTAGTTTAACTATATAGTGGGAAAATATGGAGAATACTGAAGGTCAGTGGCTTTCAGACCAACAAAAATTATCTCTATAGTGATCTTGTTAGAAACACATAGATGTATAACATTGTGAAACATTACTGATTTCTGACTTATACAATGCATTTCTGTTTCTTTTATATGCTAGCTTTTTAAATTTTAAGGCATTTATTTTGAAGTTAGATTCTCATGTGAAGTCTTATTTGAATGTTGACTTCATTCTCTGTTTATTGTTTTATGGTTTTCTTTCCTACCCACTACCCGTGGAGCTTATGCAATGGTTTTTGCTCAATTATTTTGGGGGCCAGGTGTCATCTTTTTTGCACAGGGACAGCCTGGAACAGTAACCATCCCATGTATAGACTCCATGTAACTGGAATCACAGGCACATACCACCGTGCCTCGCTCATGATGATGATGATGATGATGATGTATGTATGTGTGTGTGTTTGTGTATGTGTGTGTGTGTGTGTGCTTCTTTTTAAAGCAGATTTTATATAATTTGGCATTTCTGTAATACATTTTAGCTACCATTTTTCTGGACTGGTTCCTGTAATATAAAATCTATTTTCAACTTCTAATGTGTTGTGCTATGTAATACCTTCTTCCAATTCCCATTAGAAAATTACTGGCATTAAATGGTGCCATGCATTTCCCCCTGCCTTCAGAGGTTAAGTGCTGGCATTGATTCAATTTTGCATTACCCTTGGGTAAAAGGCACAATGTAAGCATTCACTTTCCTGAGGAGTTACTTTCTGAATCCAGACAAGTTGTCTAGCATTGCCAACTCCTTTCATTACATTAGAAACAATTTTGCAAGGAGATGTCTTGAGGCATTAATTACATTTTAATGAAAAAATGGCCCCCATTAGCAGTAATATGACCAAGTGTGGGCACCATTGTTAATATACACCTACTGTTTCAATTTACTGGAAGAACAGGTAATGATGGGAGGGCACAGTTTATATGCAAATCCCTTCACGGCAATTATATTTACCATCCAGTCAGCTCCTGGTCCCTCTTCTCTAACAGCTTGCTTTCAGCTTTTACTAAAGAAAGTGAAAAGCAGAACTAGTATAAGCTTCTTCTATATCTTATTTAGACTTACATCTGGAAACTGAGCGTTTGCAAAGTTTAAGGAATAGGGTCCAGTAATGATTAAAGCTTATGTGTGATATCAAACAAAAGAATGTGGCAGACACCACTTGATGTATTCAGACACAGCTGGAGAATGATGTCAGGCACACCTGATGCCATTCTTATTTGGCTTATGAGATTTGTCAAAATACAATGGCTTTGTTTCTCTTAGTCTGCCATGTCTTATACAGAAAATAGTTATATGTTTCTTAGTAGGATAATCTTACAACTGCATGATTATGGTTGAAAATACCTTACACAGCTATGGGTGGATTTTTAAAAATTGTTAAATGTACTGTAATCTTGTTTTCTCAAAAAGTAAATAAAATCAGATTTGAGTTAACAAAGCAAAACTTAAACATGAAAATAAATAGATATAAACTGTTTGCACTTACATAAAATTTAAGTACATGTACAATTATTTTATGTGGTCAAGATCAAAATACCAGCTCCCTCTGTGAGGCATAAAATACTCTGAAAAGGAATTGAGGATTTCTAAGGTATTGAAAATGTTTTGTTTCTTGATCTGTGCCATAACTATTGAATTTTATATATGTAAAGTTTATGAAATGATATACTTAAGAGGTATGCATACCATTGCAATCATGTTATGACACAATTGTAAAAAAGAAAGTCCTTAACATAATATTTACCAAATATACTAAAGAAATGAGAGAATTTAGAGGTATATCACTCATAACCCTATCCTTAATTCTACTATTAATGTTCAACAGCAGGAATGCTCCAGTAACAGATAAAAATTATTTCATGAAGATGTGCCTTGCGCCATTGTATATGAAATAGCAATATTACAAACAACATAGATTAAATGCTTAATAATCTGGAAACAATTACAGAATTAATGATGCATCTACTCCAGAATTATTTAGTCAAAGCAAACCACCTAAACTAGGTTAACCATTTAAGAGAACTCTTTGTCAGAGTTGTATAAAACTGAACGTATGTCAGTCCTATGCCACACCAACTCCATTTCTGAATTTTGGCCACCATATATAAATCTACATAGGATTTGTACATCAAATGCTATTAGCACTTTTACTCATAGTAGCTAAAAACTGGAGACACTTTAGATTTCTGTCCATAGCAAATGGGTAAAAAATTGGCATACTCATATTGCAATACTTCTCAATAATCTCAAATCTAAACTATGTTTTTTAAAAAAAAAACATTTGAATGAAGACAACTAGACACAAACTATAATCCATTACCGCCACTATGCAATTCTATTCCACTGACTTTCCAGAAGAGGGAAAATGAGTCTGTAGTGATAAATAGAACATTTGGAGTTGATTCTGGTGTAAGGTGACAAGCAAGGATCCAACTTTAGTTTTCTACAGGTGTTTAGCCAGTTCAGTCAGCATCATTTGTTGAAGAGGCTGTCTTTCTTCCAGCCAGTATTTCTGGCTCCCTTATCAAAGATTTGGTGGCCATAGAACTGTGGGTTCATTTCTGGGTCTTCAGTTCTATTCCATTGGTCCTCAAGCCTATTCTTGTGCCAGAATCAAGCTGGTTTTTTTTCTATAGCTTTGTAGTAAAGTTTGAAGTTTGGTGTTGATATTCCTCCAGTGCTGTTCTTTTTGCTAAGGATTGTTTTTTTCTATTTTGGGTCTTTTCTTATCCCACATGAATTTTTGGATTGCTTCCTCTATTTCATTAAAGAATAAGGTTGGGATATTGATGGTATCACATTGAATATGTAGATAGCCTTTGGCAGGACTGACATTTTCACGGTGCTAATCATTCCAATGCAGGAGTATAGGTTAATCCAATTCCTTAGATCAACTTTAATTTTCTTTTTCAGGTTTCTAAAGTTTTCATCATAGATGTCCTTTACTTCCTTGGTTTAGTTAATTCCTACGTTTTTCTTTGAGGTATCACTCTTTTCCTTGTGGGTATACAGGAAAGCCATTGATTCTTGAGTGTTAATTTTAAACCCTGCTACTTTGCCAAAGTTTTGTATTAGCTCAAGTAACTTGGGAGGGGAGTTCAGATACCCTGAAAATTTTACAAGAAGAAATATGAGTTACACTTGGGCTCCTCAGCATGGCTGGAAACTTTCTTACTAAAGAACCAGAAACACAACAAATCAAAGAAAGTTTGGACAAATGGAACTGGATTGTATGACAAAGGACATAGCCAGCAAAATAAGTAGAAATCACACAGCATGGGCAAATATCTTCACTTGCCATGGACATGGGTCTCAAATCTAAAGAAGACCTACAGCTCAAGAAATTAACTCTTCAAAAAAAATCTGAAAAGAAACAACCATCCCATTAAAAGGTGGGCTAAAGACTTAAAAAGAGAGCTTTCTGCAGAAGAAATAAGAAGAATAGCCAATAGACACATGAAGAAATGCTGAACATCTCTGGCCATAATTGAAATGCAAATCAAAACAATTTTGAGATTATACTTCATTATCAAGAAATCTAACAACAACACATGCTAGCCAGGATGTGACCAGAAGGGATCCTTATTACAATGTTGGTGGCAATATAAATTTGTTCAACCACTCTTAAAAGCAGTGTGGTGCGTTCTCAAAAGGCTATGACTATGGCGGTCCATATTTTTTACAAAAGACTATGATCCAGCAATCCCACTTCTGGGCATTTACCCAAAAGTCCAGAAACAATGCCATACTAAACCTACGAGCACAATCCAGATGCCTCTCAGTAGATGAATGGATCAAGAAGATGTGGTATTTATACACAACGGAATGCTCTGCTGCCATCAGAAAGAATGGCATTGTCCCATTTTTAAGGAAATGGAAAGACTTGAAAAAAATTATGTTAAGTGAAATAAGCCAGACCCAAAGGAACATAGTCTGTATGATTTCCCTCATTTGTAACACTTAGTATATGTCTAGGATTCTCCTAGCAGTACATCACAATAGCCCAAAAGCTATATATATATGGCTATAATAGGATGAGGCTAAGCAAAATGAACTCCAGGATATAAAAACAACAGGTTTATCTTCATGACTGTTGTTCTTTATGTACTATGCAAAGTTATTTCTTTTCTCTTTTATTTCCCCTTATGGTTTATTTCATGTTGTTACCGTATCCAAATATGGTAGCTGGTATATTGTATATCCGTTTATTTGTTCATTGGAATAGGGAAGGGGAGGGAAAAACAAGATGAGTTGGAAGGGTTAGGGGAGGGAAAGTGTATGAAAAACATGGAAGGGGGTATCAATATGCAAGAATTATGTACCCACTACCTGATGAATGTAACTGTAACCCCTCTATACAACATAAAAAATAAAACTAAATAGTAAAACAGAAGTTTTTCAATAAAATAAACTAATCTTTTTAAAAAGAAAATGGGAAATCAATTAGTGATGGGTATAATCTTTAAGGGGTCTGGAAGGATCTGCAGTAGAAATCTGGTGAAAAAAGTCTGCTGAACAGAGCTGCATTAAAAATTAACTTTCAAACTGTTGGGTTGGTGGGTTGCTGCCAGTACTCAACCACTCTTTTTATCTGATGCTTGAAATTGAACCCAAGGCTGGGATTACAGGGTATAATGAGACTTTTGGTGATGTCCAGTGACAAAAATTTAAATTCAGTCTTGATGTACCAATACATTGAGAGCAAACAAGGACTTCATAGGGCCATAGTCTGTGTAAATGTAAGTGTGAAAATAATATATGCAAATGGAAATGTCACTGACTGAAAGCACACATTGTTGACAATGATTTGAATGCATGCAAGGAAAGACTACTTCTTTGCTCTACAAAAGACATTTTAAGGATCTAAATATCATATTTATTTGTACTTGCAGTAAGCTGCTCCTGTCTTCTAGGAAAATCATTAATGCATGCATTAATGTTTTTACTTTCCTCTAAGCCAATTAAAGAAATTTGCTCTTGTATAAAAAATATCAAGACATAAATGGCTTCTATTGGAATGTAATAGTGACAGTAGATAAGTAAAATAAAAGAAGGAAAGTAAGAGTAAACGTAGATGAGCAAAGTGCTTGCAAATGTGTGTGTGTGTGTATGTGTGTGTGTGTGTGTGTGTGTGTGTGTGTGTGTGTGTGTGTTTGTATGTGTTCTTTGGGCCTAAAATTCTCCCTACTAATATATTAAGCCAACTTTCTATTTAGTGAATACAGTCTATTATCAAGATTTGTGGCATTAGTACAAATTAATGCTCATATGTCAAGTTCTAGCAATGCTTCTTCTACCTCGAATAACGCCCCTCCTTACACAAAAAATAGTAAATAATTATATTATCATAAATTGAAATTATACCAGGAGATAAAAACAAGTTCACTGAAATTTTTTGAAAGTTCGCATAGTTCAATGTCATATTGAGATAATATATACAATAATGCTTGTTTTTTACATAGTACTCATAGGAGTAACAGTGAATTAAGATCTATATCTGTATTTGTATATGGTTTCCATGCATATGCAAAAGCATGCATGTGGGAATACAAAAGTAGTAGAAGACAAAGAGAACAAAGTCTTAAGATTTATAATGTTACAAAAATAATGGAGGAAATTTGTTCTTAGCGTGTAGAGAAGGTTTGTTATTGTAGTCCAGGGGCTTTCAACTCAGGACTTGAGCACTGTCCTTGAGCTTTCTCAAGTCTAAGTTAATTGAAATTTTATAAATGCTTCGTATATATGCATTTATAGACATATACATACATGTATATATACATGTGTATCTTGCACTTAAACTGTAATGCTGTTCTCTCAAAAATGAGTTTTACATATCCATGATTTAGGAGCCATGAACTTTTAAAATAATTCATTTAACTTTCAGTTTCTCATGATAATCTGAATATACAGAAATCTACAATACTAGGTATATAGCAATGTAAAATAAATAATATGCCAATGTGTGTTATTTTTATATAGTAGTTTTGAAATTGGGTCTTTGGGGATCTGCCAAACCTAATATCTATAGCCCATGTAAAAGATGTTAGGGTACTCAAACAGTCTGTTACATTTTAGTCCTTAATCTAAAATTAATATCTTTTTTGCCAATGTGATATATCTTGTGAACTAATTCTCCCCTGCTTGCTTTGAAAGTGTTTCTCTTTCAATAAAACAATGAGCATTTATATGAGAATCCTAATGAATTCTTCAGAACCATTGGACCTATCAGATCCTATGGCAAGAAAATTGTTTTATCAGTTGCTAAGTACACAGGCATTGTATAACCTCACCCATTAAAATCCAGGTCAGGTACATATTCTGGTTGCTAGGCAGCTGTTGGAGTAGCAATTCCTTCCAGACCTGTAGCTTATGCCACCAGAATTTCATGCCAACCTCCCTAAACTCCTCAAGGAGTTTAGAGAAGTCCATATATTTCTTTTTGTTGTTGTTTGTTTTCTTTTGTACTTTTCTGTCATAAGCACCACAATGGTTTGTCAGCTTCTATCAGCAGTGATTTGGGAAGCCATAAAGCCATGCAGAACCTCAGAGCACAGATAAGAGTATACTAAGATTAAACAAATAAAAATGTTGCAACTCCTTTTACATGAATTTGGTTAAGACACTTTATTAGAGGAAGAAGAAATGAGAAAGAGTGAGATGGAGTAATAAAAGTGGGGGGGAGCAAATTGTTGATGGGAAGGAAGGATATAAAGAAAGAGAGAAAGAAGTGAAGGAGGGACCGAGAATGTGAGGAAGATAGAAAAAGGAGGATGGAACAGAGAGATAGAAGGAAAGTATGCAATGTTTCTCATTTTAAAGAAACACTCTGTGTATATACATTGTCATGGAACACCATTGTGTGATAGGCTCTTTATGGGAAACTATTCAATGTTTTCCTGTTTGGCTGCCTACCCTTTGCTAGTTTCTCAGCAGCTATGATGGGTGCTTTTCTAGGGGTTTAGTGCTTTTACCACCAGGCTCTGCAATAGGATTGGAGTGGAAGAGGAAGTCTTCTAAGAGAAGCTACTGGACCCCTGCAGGCTAAGACCAGCATGTCCTCTGCTCTAGACTTTAGATGTGGATCAAACACGAAGCAGAAGACAGTATTTTCTCTTTCTTTTCATATATTTTATTGTAATTAATAGAAGGATTACATTATATTCTCCAGATAGATGATGCACTACTTCACATACATTGATACCCTTTCTTGGTCCCCATTTCTCTCCCCCTACCCGAGCCCCTCATCTTGTTTTCCCCCTTCCCTATCCGACTTCGAATAACCAAATATGCATATATACAACATATCAGATAACCAGGAGAAATACTGTAACAATATGAGATAACCAAGGGATAGCAAAAGACATGAGAGATAACATAGTACATTAAGGACAACAATCACTCCTTATATGTCTTTTGTTTCTATATCCTGGAGGTCCTTTCATTTACTGAGGAGACAGTATTTTCAATTCTGTGGAAGAAGTGGATAACTAGATGCTCATTCAGCTTCTAAATGTAAGAATGGATGACCAATGTTGTTATTTGAATTGGAGGATTCATATTCTGTGGATTTAATTACTTTTGCTTTTCAATAGTGAGTAAGCAATGACCATTAATATGCAAATACATTATGTTTGCAAATATTGGCACAAAAAGATATTCTCAAAAATAATTCAGTCATTAGAAACATAGCTATATACTACAATAGTTCTTATGACTATTTTACTTACTCAGACAAATTTCTCAGGCATTACCTTTTTAACTCAAAGACATCAAACACTGCTATTTCTTGATATTAAACAATAACAATTCAATTCTGTGTCTAGAAAATAAAATCATAAATCAGGAGTATCTTAACCTTCCATTTCCCTTTTAATTTTGATAACTAATCTCTGAACCAGTCTTCCTCTATAAAAAGTTATTAAATATTTTCACCCTACTCTTTAGTCTTATTTTTAGTTTTCACAGCAAAAGTAGAAATAGGATTTAGGATTAACAAAGAAAAAATTTGAACTTCACTTATATGGGAAATGAAAATATTGTGAAATTGCTGGAACCTGATGTTTTGTAGACTGTAACATAGAAAAGAAAATATTCTGAGGAAAATAAGTTAAAACTGTTTGTCATCTTGGGCAAAGTTCAAACAAGCTTGTCTAATATATTTTCCCAGCTCACATATAATTCTTCAATGTTCATTCAAAGCCTAAATCAGTTACCTAATAGACACATATGTAGTGATTGTTTACCTGTAACCCTGATACTGGGAGTATAGAATTAAAAAGGATTAATAATTAGAATCTCTCCCTTAGAGGACATGGAAGGACTCTTCGTGTTTGTTGTTAGAAGCCTAGTAGTGTGTTAGAAGTGTAAGGACCTTATAGGGGAGGAGTTAACACTATTCACAAAGAAGTGTACCCATTACTTTACTTATGTAACTGTAACTCCTCTTTACATCACCTTTATAATAAAATAAAAATTTAAAAAAGAAGCTTGGTCTTTTAAAGTCTCAGATTGTGCTTGGCCCTCCTTCTTTCCTTTCTTCCATCTGTTGTTCTGTTTTTGTGTTTGAGTGAAACTGGGGAAACAAAGTTTGTTAGAAATGGGCAGAAGTAAGAACTAAAAATGCTTAACTCAATGGGTTTTGAGCAACTGGCTTTCAATATTACACAATCTTCATAGGACTGGAATTTAAAGATGCAAATTGTTGGTCTTATTCCTCATTGACACCCCAATACCAGCCCTTGGCTGGACAAAAAAAGGGGTCAGTTAAAAGATACCACAATAAGTAAATGACAACTATTTAAAGAGAGTTGTGCTTGCCCAGGTTTAAGCATCGAGCCAAGTATACATGTATTGAAACATCACATGCTATTCCATAAGTACATATAATTTTCATGCTTTTAATGTATTGGTTATAATTATTGTAAATTTAAATTAAAAAATAGTTAAGTTGGCATATTATCCACATCGAATAGTCATTATATCTTATCAGAATGACACAAATTTTGAAAAGAAATGTTAATGGTATGCATAGCATGGTGTTTTGGTATTTTTTAAACTAATTTGAAATTTTCATTTATATACAAGTCCCCATTTGGTTTTGGTGTCCAGTGAATGAACTACTACCCGATGTTCTCTTGCTTTTCTGAGGAGCTCTTTCATCCAGAAAGCAAAGTAGAACTTCCCACATCTGCTTTTCTAATGTGGTAAAGCTTCTCTCCAAACATCTCACTGGTAGCTCATGATGCAGGCTCCCAGGTGGTTAAAACCTCACCCTGTTGTAAATCACCACATGGAACACTCCCTGCATATTTCAGAAGACAGAAAAGAAAATACCTTGTCAGCCAGCAATCAGAAGCACATTCTATCTCAGAGTAGGCCCCCATGTAACTGTCAGCCTAAATGAGACCTTTCATATCAACCTATCTGCCAATTTATTTGAAGCAGCCAGATGGCTCCCTCTTCCCCTCCCATCTTTTCAATTACTTCACATGTCTTATGCTTCTTTTAAGTCCTTCCAAACCACTGGAGCACAGCTAGCCTCATAGACCCATATGGATGAAATGCAGGTTTGAGCTGGTGTCAGACATAAGTAATGCTTCTCACCCTCTCCCTGTTGTTGGCAGACAGGGGATAAAAGCAATATTGTTAGACCTACAATTGATCTGTTGAGTTAAGACCTGGTTTTGACTCCTGAAAATATAACCTTTGGGAGAGTTATTCTAAGCCAATGATTTAGTGCTCTTGAGTTCTTCCACTGCTCACCAATGAAGCATACTATTATTTATTATTGTTATTATTTTATAATGTGTGTGTGGAACATATGCAAACATACTGAGAAAAGTACACACAGAATTCTTCATTAAAATTGTGATGGGCAAGCAACTGTTACATTCTACTGCTCTTTATGTTTAAAGTAGTAAAGATCTTTCCTTCTTGGAGCAGTGCTGGATTAAATGTAAACTGTATGAGAAGTTGTAAGATTATGGAATCTAACCCATCTGGGCTGGTATTTGGATTGGATCTTTGAGCAGCTTTGTGGCCGTTGGCAAGGCATTAACCTTTCCAAACTCTGGAGAAGGCTTTGAATGCTGCTCCAATGTGTTTAAACAGAAGGGAGTCTTTGAAGGTCTTGGGGAATGAGGAAGTAACATGGCACATCAAATGTTCTAATTTGCAAAAGACAAGCATCACTCACTATAATCTCTTCATGGCCACATAAAACTGCTCTGTGTCTTCTCATCTGAAAATTCTGTAAAAGATTCTGTTTTCCCAATGGCTGATAAAAAGACCTAGCACACACAAAGAAAGATGGACAAATGGAAACATGTTCACTGATAAGTGAGTGTATATAATATACTTTTATTTCAAATTGTTTAATATACAGTATTTTGTATTAGCTGAGCAAAATCAACAATTTATGCCCTAGAGTTTTCTAATGAAGAACTAATGACTCAATATTAATCTTTAAGTGGTGTCTCAAAGAGTTATGGGCTCTAACTTTCCTTTCAGACTTCCCTTCCTTAAGTCTGTGCAAACACTTCTGAAAGAACAGTACAATGTGGATCAGAGGAATGACAGGCTTCAGATAGTATAGAATCCAGATGCAACTTCATTACCCAGATGTGCACAATTTTCCTCTGAATTGGAGGTAGAATTTCAAACAGACTGAAATCATATTCTGTGCAGAGTCAGGATGCTCTGTCAATTCAGGCACTCATTCACTTAACTCCTATATTGGCTCAGATGGATGCCCTCCCTCTCTCACTGCCACACCCTGCTCTTTCAAAAAAAAAGTCAGGTAAATGACACATCAGTGATCACTCTTTCAAAGACTTAAACTTGATCATGAGACAATCTATTGGTGTCTCAGGCTCCCTTGTAGCCTTGACTGAAAGCAGAAAAGGTAATACTTCTTGAACTCCAATGAGTGAAAAGTGGCAGCATAGGTGATTGGGAAGGTTGGTGGTAAGCCAGTAAACATGACAGGCCTTTTGGGTCATTTTAAATAAGAACTATGCTGTTCTCACATTCCCCACATTCACCGCCCCACGCTTGTCAAGGACCTCAGTGAATCGAATAGCTGATTTGCATAAAACAGCTCCTGGCTGTGAAATGTGCACTAGAAATCTTTTTAGGAATTGTATTTTATTGTCGGGAGAATGTATAGAGGGGTTCCAGTTACGTTTGTCAGGGAATAGGTACATTACTTCTCAAAATTTGATACCACTTTCCATGTTCTTCTCCCCTTTTCCTTCCCCTTTCCACACCCAATCATCTTGCTTTCCCCCTCCCTTCCCTATTTCAAATAAATAGGGCCTGAGCACTGTCCTTGGGCTTTTTCCTCAAAGCTAGAGCTCTACCATTTGAGCCACAGCACCACTTCTGACTTTTTCTATGTATGTGGTACCAAGGAATCGAACCCTGGTCTTTGTGCATGCTAGGCAAGCACTCTACCACTAGGCCAAACTCCTGGCCCATATTTCTTTCTTAATGATAATGGAATATATCAATGTATACATTTGTGAAAACATTCTAGTATATGAAAATCATCTAAAAATTAGGAAGAAAATTGTTATAAAATTTAAATTTTGTCAGAAGAAAAAGCAAGTGAGGTATAATAATATCTCTGTAGTGTGACAATCCAGGAGTGGCAGTAAATAAGATCATATGAACACAGAAATTTAGTGCAGCCTGGGAAAATATCAAGATGACCTCATCCCAAAAAAGAAATTAAATTAGATGATTAAATTAGATGATTATTAAATATAATAATTGAAATGGAACCCCTTTCCAAACTAAGAGAAAATCGGGGGTATGGACATATAGCCATGTAAAGATGATGCACTGTAAAAGATTACTTCAAACCCTCCCAAAGTGGACTAAGAGTGGACAATTCAGAATTATACTGAAATGAAAAATAATAGCTCATGAGCTAGAAGACACATTCTCCTCTTGCTCCTGAGGTTTGTAATCTTGGACAAGTCATTTATCTTTCCTAAGATGGCAATCTTCTCATTCAGTGAGCAATCACAGCACCTACTTCCATGTAAAAGTCAGGAACAATGTGAAAGCTAGGAAACTGCAGTGAAATTACAAGGCATTGTGCACATATAAGGACTGCTGGCAGTTCTCATTCAAGTTTTTTTTTCCAAGCAGTTAGACTAGTGAGTGAGAGAGGGCGCCAAAACATATTTAACCTGTATGTTTAAAATCATGCATCCAATAACATTTTCTGGAGCATCTGGAACAGGGAAAGGCATGGAAAACCTACCAAGGTGAAATACTGCTTTCAGTGTCATGGTTATGTTAATCTAGAAGGATGTACATGTGCCAAAAATAACTTGATTCCAATGTCCTATGTGATCATATTATAAGAAAAAATATGGGAAAATGGAATTTGAAAAGAAGATAGCTTTTAAAATGCTGTCTCTTGGAAATCTTTCCATGAAAATTGAGGTTGGAAGAAAATAGTATAGAGTGCGGGAACTGAGAACAAGTAGGACAGACCAGGCGGAAGAATAGATTAATTATACTATAGAATCAGGAAATGCAGTTTCCAAAGATGTGTTGGGCAGTTCATAGTGCAGAGCTTATGTTTGGAACTTTAGGAGAAGGTAAGGTGAGAGATTGGGCTGGTGATAGGGAATTGAGGACAAAATGATGGAAACCTTTTCCTATCTGCCTTTCTTGGCTGGAAATGATAATGCATTGGAACTCTGAGGTGAGGTAAAATATCACTCAGTGTGTGTCAATGGAAGATTAATTTGGCTGCTCTGCTGACTAGATATTCATATTGGAGAGTTAGGGAAGATAAGGAAAAAAGAAGTGCAATACTTGCAGCTGAGGGCAGGAACCAAGGCAGGGATGGTGAGGCATTCATTCAGTGTAGTAGGTATATTAGTGGGTAGATACAAATACAGGTCAAACAAACCATTGTCTGGCCTTTCAAAGGGGTTGGAGAGTGGAGGTAAGAAAGAAGAAAGTATGAAAGAGGTCTCTCAGATTTCCAGCCAAAATGAAAATGCCTTGGAAAACTACAGTGACTAAACCATACTGGATTTACTACAAAGACACACTAAGTTAGTGACAATAGTCAGACTGCTGATATTTGGTGTATTTTTCCTATACTACACAATTATTATGTTATGATATACAACTAAATTTTGTTATGTTATAGAAGTGTAATCTTCAAAACAGTGTTGTGAGACTGCACTGTGGGGCTATGCTAGTTTTATAGTCAGAGGGATTGAAGCTGGAGAGGAAAATTAACTTTCTAAGGGGAGCAGATGCATCAAGAAGAAGTTGAAGCACTAAATTCTTTGTGTGCTACCATCTATTAAGCAGGAGGACAGAAGAACTGAGAGGAACAATCTGCATAGTAGCTTTACTGAAATTATCATGAAAACAATATGTCATCTTCTTTGACATATCACAGAAGACTAATTGTTGTGCGAAGTCTAAAATATTGGAACAATTCTTTCTGCAACCATTCTGATATGTACTAATGAATCCCTTAAATGACTATCTCACATTTTTGCTAATATATGACACATTCAAAAATGAGTTCCTAATGTGCGTGTTAGGAGTTCATTATGATTCCAAATTTTTCCGTATTTTTAAGAATGCCGCTCCAATGCTACACTGAGAATGTATGCAAGATTTCAGTGTTGCAACCAAAATACCTGATAGAAACAAATTAGAGAAGGAAAGATTTAATTTGTTTGTAGTTTCAGAGAGTTCAGTCTGGTAATAGTAAAAAGTATGATCAAGAAGATCAGTTCACCTCATGATAGACAGGAAAGAAAGTGAAGAAATACAGGAAGGATCCAAGGTAAAATAAGGCCATCATTCTTATACCTTCTGTGATCCATTTTCTCTAACCAGGCCCCACTTTGACTACTCAGCACCTCTCTGTATTGCCATCATATTATGAATCTATGAAGAGTTTAATCTGTTAATTGGGTCAGCATCCTGATGAGCTCACGATCATGGGAAATGTGGGAAATATCCACACAGGCTCATGCAGAGATGTATTTTCCTAATCTTCTGGACTTTTGTGTATGCATTCAACTTGATAATTAAGATCATCTATCACAGAAACCCAGACCAAGCTTGTAGAGAGAAATTGAAATACAACAACCTGTGTTTCAAAGCACAAACACTCCCTTAAGAGATCTTGCTGCAATAAATAAATAAATATAGTCAGCACAGAACTCTGCTCCAATCTGTAGATTAAATTATCAATTGATGATATTATAATAAACATCATTACCATTCTTATGTTCCGGCTGCTTCTTATTCAAGTTGTATGTCAGAAATCGCTAGAATCATAAGCGCTCCTGAAAAAAAATCACATTTCTGTTTTCTGAATAAATTTTTATAGGCCTGAATAAACGAGTTCTTCTTATAAATTCAGCTGTGCAGCTTTAAACATTATCTTCTAGTCATGGCTCAGCCTTATCTCTACCCTGCTGTCTCCAGATAGGCTACTTAGTCATATGTATATGAAAATTCTCAATTGAACCACCTAGTGGAAAACCAAGCATTGCCTTTAATTAACAGTTACTGGTTGAAATGGCCCACTGATAAAACAAATGCATACATTTCTAGAATAATAACTTGGAGTCTCCAGAGAAGAATACAAAGTGGCAGACTGTCACTTTCTCATTTCCCCAAACTTGTAATAAAGCCAACTCATTGTTTCTCCTGGCTACTAAGCATCAACCAATTTATTTTCTGTGCTCATTCTGTCTGCTCATGGCTTGCTCTTGTGTTCATTGAAGCCCTACAGCAGATTCTTGGGGTTTTTTAATAAACAATTTTGGGCATCTTAAAATATGAATATCATCAAATAAATTACCTAACTATCACACATTTGGACTGGGCACTTATTCTTCATAATACTTCAGAGTGAGATTCAGGAAATGAGTCACTCATGACGTGTCAAATGTATTATAACAACATCACCCCCTTAGGTTAAGTGATGGTACCCCCCCCACATGCATATCTATTCAATTGTGAAAGCTGGAAATTTAAGATTGTTATTCCCATCTCTCACTACCCATTATGTAATCCACTACATGTTCTGAACTAATTCTTCTGGACCATTCTGTTCTATATGTTCTAGGAGCCATCCATTTCTCTCTGTTTGAACTGCCCTGTCTTAGTCTACTACATCTTTTTATGGGCATCATACTGGTCTCCTTACCATTCATTCACCCTTCTCCTTTGTCTTTTCTCTACCCCAGGGAATGACTGTGAAAAAAGGAACTAAAGCAAAATAAGGATGGCTGTGTGGTACAAGTAGTAGATCATTTGTCAGATGCAAGGCCTTGAGTTCATATCCCAGTGCCTCCACCAAATAATTAATAGTAGTAGTAGTATTAATAATAGTGATAATAATAATAATAATAATAATAATGAGGTACAGGTCTAAAACACTACAGTAACATTCACTGTTTTTAATATAACACTTCATACTGACTCCTTGTATTTTCTAATCCCCATCTGCCTCTCCAAATCATTTTTTGACCTTCTTTGGGGAAGAAGAAATGTCTCTCCTCTGGGCCTACTTCTCATCTATCTCCTCTTGATTCTCCATGTGCCTCCAGACTTTGCTTCAAGTTCTTACTGTACAGAACATCTTCTAGACTTCCCATAGATATATTTTTTTCCTGGAATTTCCTTTCTTCCTTCTTCTTTTGTTCTTTCCATTCCTTCCTTTTCTTTTTTCCTTTGTGACCTTCCTTCTTTTTTCCTTCTTTTCTTCCTTTCTTGGTCTGTCTTTCATACGAAGACTAATTTATCAACTTGACAATTCAGATTTTATAACAGAAAACAACAAATAGAGTACACAAAGAGGACACATGAAAACTTTGCATATGCTATGATTTGAGGCTAATTTTCCTTTGTTGCTTTCTGTAAGACCTTTTCACTGATTAAATAGATATTCAAATTGAATGTTATTTCATACAATACTAGTGACTATGCTTCAGCAGAAATCTCTCATAAATTTCTCTTTTGCTAAATTGTAGGTTTTCAGTTTTATATAACAGAAAGGTGAGAATTGTATTTTCTTTTATCTGCAACTAAAAGTATAAAGAAAAAAATTGACTAGGGGACAGAGATCAGTAAAAGCTGTTTCTGTGGGAAGAGAAGAACCATGCAGACTGACTGGCTTGAGGAGAATAACTTCATACCTTTTTCCCAATTTACTAAAAAAAAACGGATTTTTGCATATTTTTATCCACCAGTACCTTTTTCTTTCCCTCTTGGCTCCAGCTACAATTTAACCTTCTTTTTCCTGGTCATAATTTCTTCCAACGGAATGGAAGAAGTATGTTATTTGGCAGATGCACACTCTATCATCCTTTGCTCATCAGCTATCTTCTCCCTTTTACCTATTTCCTTTTTCCAGGGGCTTTCTCTGATAACTTGTCCTATGAAGTATTGGAGAGGATTCAGTCAGTGTTCATTTTCCCCATCCCCCGTCATCCTTCAATATCCTCAGATCACCCCAAATGATGATGCCTCGATTACCCATAGTGGTAGCTTCCCAATATTTTGTTCACTTTCATTCCCTTTTCATTTTTTCAATTTTCCACTTTCCCAACCATCTATCAATATTTCCTGACAGACTTGCGAATAAACCACTTCCTTTAGCATTTTTCTTTCAGGCTTTACATTCCTTTGTAAAAAAAAAAAAAAAAAAAAAAAAAAGAAAGAAAGAAAGACTGGAAAAAAGAGTCTGTTCCTTGACTGGGGGCATCCAATCTAAGGAAGCCTTCAGTATTTATCAAAGGCTATCGATAAAAGGTAATCTGAAGCTTAATTGCTCTCTTACAAGTTATTATAGTATCAAGTGTTTTCACACCAGATCGTACATAGCTGCCACTCCAGACCCTTAAGTAGTCTGAGTATTTTTCCAGTCATCAATTTATTCAAGAACTAAGGGTTAGAAAGTGGCATGGCGCTGTGGCTCCAAGGGTAAGGAGGTAGCCTTGATCTGAAGAGCTCAGGGACAACACCCAGGCCCAGAGTTCAAGCCCCATAACTGAAAATAAATAAATAAACAAATAAATAAAAATAAAAAGAAGGGTTAGTCCTTGTCACAGTAGGGGGCCTCCCAAATCCTTCACTGGGGCTGTAGGCATCATCTGTCCAGAATCATTAAACTAAATGCCTGCTTTGCATGTGGCCAAATTCTTTTGAATATCCTTATTGGGGATATGGGTAACTCCCAGACTCCAGTTCCAAGTAAGGATATTCCTTTGATTGTTGTGCCTGTCTAACTCAACTCAGTCTATTGTTACTCTGTGGTCAAATATCCTTCAGCTCTAGGTGTGGAGTTTGCATGTGATAGATTTTCGTTGAGGAATTTGATGGACAAAAAGAGATAGGGGAAAAAAAGACAATGTAGAGACCCATCAATGCTTGATGAACTGGGAAATTATGTGAGCATTTCAATTTGAGCTGATCCTGCAAATAAAGCATCCTCTATAGTGCTTATAACCAACAAAAAGGTCTACCAGTATCTCTGATATTATCTCCACTGTCCTCTTTTTTTTTTTTGCCAGACCTGGGCTTGAGCTCAGAGCCTGAGAATTGTCCTTGGACTTTCTCAATGCTAGAGCCCTACCACTTTAGCCACAGCACCACTTCAGGCTTTTTTCTCTATGTGGTACCAAGGAATTGAACACAGGTCTCCGTGCATGCTAGGCAAGCACTCTGCCACTAGGCCAACTCCTGGCCCATCGCCATATTCTCGACAGTGTTTTTATTTCTTGATTCCAAGTGTTCCAGAACCAATTCAGAAGCAAAAGCCACATATAAATACGCAGGAAGATATATTTTAGTAATGGGTTCTTACTGTTTAGTCACAATATATGTGATAGATTAAGCTTTGGGCCCAGAACCATTACCTACCCTGTAACCTCTGGCTGTCAGACATGCAACATCTTAAACTCTCAGCTTTCCATCCAGACTTTAAGTTTTACAGCTCAGAAAGCTTTTAAGAGGTGCTTTTTGAGAGATTACATGTTATTCACTTCAAGGAGTTATTAAGAATCCAGACTGGGGACCAAGACATGTGAAAGGGTATCAATGTATGTGAATTAATGCACCTTCTATCTGGCAAATATCATGTAACCCTTTTATTAATTACAATAAAAAATAGTAAAAAAAAAGAAAATATCACAATTATGTTTGCAATTGACAGAAATCTAAAAACTTGGGAAAATACACAAAGCTATAGGATATAGATGTGCTTAATAAAAAATATTTTTCATTCTTTCCAGAAAAAAGTAGTTTATATCCTAATTATTTTACTAAAGTATAGCTATATTACCATATCTCTAACTTTATAATTGATTATAAAATGTAGCACTCTTTTAGATTTGCTTCATTTCTGCAATACGAAACATTACTTTAAAATAAACAGTAAGTTGCCCATAAAAAAAAAAAAGAATCCAGATTGGGTGAGTGATACCAAGGGTCATCTATTCAAAAGACCTATGTTGGGGCCGGGAATTTGGCCTAGTAGTAGAGTGCTTGCCTAGCATACACAAAGACCCAGGTTCTATTCCTCGGTACCACATACATAGAAAAAGTGCTGCTGATGCTCAAGTGGTAGAGCTTTGGCCTTGAGAAAGTCCAAGGAGAGTGCTCAGGCCCTGAGCTCAAGCCCAAGACGGGCAAAAAAAAAAAAAAAAGACATATCTGATAATGCTTGAAAATAGCCTACCTTATTTAAAAATCCTTATGAAGTTCAGGCTGAAGTTTCAAAAGCTGAGTTGTTTTTTTTTTGCCAATGCCAAATTATAGGCTGTGGGTAAATCAGTTTTCAGAATCACAGTTATTTTAACCTACATGTGTATTGCAGTTTCTCATGACATAATAATCACAAATTCAAAAGGCACACTCTTGCAAGTGTGAAAAAGATAATTTCAAGGTTGCTATTGGTTTCTGCAGTTGAAAGGCAATACTTAGTTTCTCACCATTTAAATTTGCTACTGAAGTTTTAGTGGAATGCCAAAGATTTCAGTTAGCAAAATATCAGTAAATGATGGTCAGACCAGAAACATAAAATCATGTTTTGAAATACAGCTCAAATTGGGTACCCAGAAATTTTGTTATTAGGATGCATCAATTTCTCAACCTGTAGAAGCTCTTTATCTTTAAAAAAGCAGATTCTTCTTAAGAGAGCATTTCTTCAAAGAATTTTTCCCTTTTTCTGATATACAAATACGCAGAGCTTTTTAAAAATATTTTATTCTGACTACTGAACTGGATTGTAGATTATTAAAAAATTTCAAGTAAAGAAATCAAAATTCAAGCAAATGAATCAAGGAAAATTTTACTACTTGGAACTTTAATAAAAATATGTCTTAACATCTATAGGATCACTAAGCACTGCAATGGCTAAATTAAAAATAAATAAAAATGAATATATAAAAAATGTTGACAAGGCCGGGAGTTTGGCCTAGTGGTAGAGTGCTTGCCTAACATGCATGAAGACCTGGGTTCGATTCCTCGGTACCACATACATAGAAAAAAGCCAGAAGTGGTGCTGAGGCTCAAGTGGTAGAGCTCTAGCCTTGAGAAAGTCCAAGGATAGTGCTCAGGCCCTGAGCCCAGCCCAGGACTGGCAAAAAAAAAATGTTGACAAGATTATCCAATAGATGAACCCTCATATGTGTGATGGTTAGTGGCAGGTACTTTGAAAAGCTCATTGTAGTTTCGAATAAAGTTAAATAGATATCTTATGACTCAGGAATCCCATTCCTATGTATTTACAAAAAGGGATGAAATCATCAAGTCCTACTGGTGAATGCCTGCAATTCTAAGTATTTGGGAGGCTGAAATTTGAGGATCGAAGTTTGAAGCAAGAGCAAGCCAAAAAATCCACAAGACTCTTGTCTCTATTTAATCAGCAAAAAGTCAGAAGTAAAATTATGGCTAAAGTGGTAGAGTGCCAAGCTGGAATAGAAAAGCCAATAATACTACAAGGCTATGGGGCCAGGAGCCTGTGGCCTTGTGGTGGAGCGCTTGTGTAGTATGCACAAAGCCCAGGGTTCAATTCCTTGGTACCCACATACACAGAAAAAACCAGAAGTAATGCTGTGGCTCAAGTGGTAGAGCTATAGTCTTGAGAAAGCCCAAAGACAGTGCCTATGCCCAAAGTTCAAGCCCCATGATTGGGAGTAAAAAAAAAAGAGTACATGGCTGTGTATTGAAGCCCCAGTGGAGGCCTGAGCACATGCACACATACACATACACACACAAGAAGAGGTGAAATTTATATAATAATCTGTATAAGAATGTTCAAAGCACCTTTATTTATCATCATCTCAAATTGTAAACAATGCTACTCTTCACTGACTGGTAAATAAATATATGTTACATTTATATAATTTAACACTTTGTAGAATGTATAGCTAGAAATGAATCACTGATAATTTTGCCAAATGAATAAGCCCCAAATTTATCATTTTTTAAAGAAATTAAAAGGATACAGAAATAGCATAGGCTACAGTTTCATTAAGTTTGGAGATAGGGAAAAATAATCTAGAATAGCAAAAACCAAAATTACAGTTCACTATGAATTCCAAGGGGACTGATTGGCAAACAGTACAACAATAGCTTTCTGGATAACAAAATGTTTATATTGTGGCTTGGATGCTAATTACATGGTCACAGACAATCTCCAATTTACAATGATATCTATGGGTAATATTTGCGTGATTGGAGCTTGGAGATATATGCCAACCACATGGTTTTCATTTCTAGCATCAAAAAAAAATGGTGTGGGGGGGGGTAGACAGAGGAGTGATAAAAGATACATCTCACTAAAGTTCAGTTAGTATAAAAGATGTTGTTCAGTTCCTGAGTCTCTGGTTGACAATTTTAATATTGCTTGTAGTTTTTCTCCATTAGCCCCAAAACTAAATCCGAATTCAATATATGATATGATCTTATTCATGTGAAACTTCTAAGACATACTTCTCTATGGAAGGAAATGCTCTACCATGTTGAAACTTTCTCCTTTAAGTGCCAGAACTTTTATTAAAAAAAAAAATGAATACTTCACCTAGCTACTCAGGATGCTGAGATCTTAAAACCAGTCTGGACAAGAAAGTCTGTAAGATCTTCACTTCCAAAATAAACCATCCAGATTAATACTTTTTAAAGTCTTCATTTTGGTTCAGTTTCACATTAGTATTCTCCTTATGTGATAATGACAGCCTTCCCCATGTAGTATATTTTAAGCTTGGCTAGTTCAGTATTTAGCTCAACAGCAGGTCATTTCATTCTTTAGAAAAATTTCACTATGTGGTATGTCTCACAATTCTCATTGTTTGAGTCATTTTCAAACTCTCTTGCTTAATATGAACTAACCTTTGGTGGTATATGCAAAGCAAAATGATCACATTTCAGGAAGAAATCTTGGAAGTCAAGAATGACTCAAGGGTCAGATTGAGGAAAACTGAAGAAACATTAAGTAAAACTCATTAACTCTGAAAGAAGTTTCAAATACTGAAATTAACCTAGGTGCTTTGATTACTGGTGACTAAATCTTTCATCATGCAAAGATAGACTGCCCAGAATGTCCATCACTTAGTAAAACTCTCTTCATTTGAAAATCATTCCTGTGTTAGGGCTGGGAGTTTGGCCTAGTGGTGGAGTGCTTGCCTAGCATGCACAAAGACCCAGGTTCGATTCCTCGGTACCACATACAGAGAAAAAAGCCAGAAGTGGTGCTGAAACTCAAGTGGTAGAGCTCTAGCCTTGAGAAAGTTCAAGGACAGTTCTCAGGCCCTGAGCTCAATCCTAGGACTGGCAACAACAACAAAAAAAAGCATTCCTGTGACTCAGTATCTTTTTCATTTAATGGCAATGAGGTTTAAAATTTTCTTTCTGAAAATAATGTGCTCACTTTTGAGAACTAGAAAAGTTGAATTCCTCTTTACTGATAAGAATTTCTAGGTTGTCAGTAATTGAATATTCGTATTAGACATGGAAATAACAGTCTATTCTCCTCCAACTCAAATGATTTCAAATGAAACATTGACAACCAAATTGCTCTTATAACATTTATGATAAGAGCTCATGCCATATTCTACCTTGACATACACACTAGTCTCTACCTTATCATTAAAACTTTCCATTTGCTTTTTTTTATTTGTCACATTTGAATGAAGCATCCAAGTGTTAGAGAGAGTCAAAGGATTACAGGGAATAGATCGAGATGTGTGAGCTCTCCTGAGAAGACTTAAAGTCAACAAAGCTATAGAAAACATCTCTGTTGACGCTTGAATGCCCCTGTCCTTTCTCATTCTGAATTTATCTATATGGAAATGTTTCCCTCATGATTCTGGATTGCTCACAAAAAGAGTGATGAAAGATAGAAAGGCAAATAACTAAATTGCCTCAGATCTACCTCTTTTGCTTCAAAGCTCAGATCATTGCCTTTCCCTCATTATCTTTTATCTACTCTGCCTTCTGAAGATCATCCACCCTGTTAGGGTTATAAGGTTTTATATACCAAGGGCATGAGAGTTAGTGGCCAATTTAACAAAAGTGGTGGAGTAGGAAACTCAAAATGCACATTCCTCCAGAGAAGCACTGATAAAACAAGAAAAAATAGTCAACTCACCCTTGTCAAAACTTTGGAAAATAGCCACATGTTTAGGTATCTAAGGAAATGTTCAGTCAAGAAAGGCACAGGGCACATAATAGAAGATTGTTTCCTCTACCCACACCTCTCCTTAGCATTAGTAATGTTTTAAAAATCACAACACACTTTTATAAAGCTGAGTACCCGATTCTGGAAGGAACAATACCCATCCTTACTAAGAAATTTTCTGTCCTTTTTTTTAATCCTGCTTGGTGTTTCCTGAAAGAATGTCAGAAAGGACTTATTTTTTGTTTTGATTAGTTCAGAATCCTCTCAGGAAAGAAAGTAGCTATACGCTATGGAAAAGAGAGCAAACTGAGAAAATAACTCAGTGGTAGAGTGTTTACCTAACATGAATGAGGACTTAGATTTGATACCCAGTCCTGAAAGGGGTCAAGGGGGGAATGGAGAAGGGGGAAAAAACTAAATTGGAAGATATGAGGAGCAAGATTCTATCTAGATGGGAAAATATCCATGAAGAGATTGGTTACCTGGCCTGGCCTTTGTCAGAGATTGTGTCAGGAGAATGTTAAATACCACGCAAGGAGAATTTACTTAAATACCTTAGACTTAGAGTCACCTGTGCAGGTCTACAACTTTGTTACATCTGTAGGATATATCCTAAAGATATGGGTTCTCCTTTCCTATTGTAATCATTGATACTTTAAATTAGAATGTAATATAATCATAATTTGGATCAATAAGATTTGGGGCTAGAGCAGGGGTGAGGTGTAACAGGGGGCTTTCTTTTTGCTCAGTGCTTCAAATGCTGTGGAGACATGAGACGCTCAAAAACAGTTCACTCAATAGACTTAAGAGCCAAGTGCTAAACATTTGAGTTGTTTAGAATTTCAAGTCCTAAACATTTGAGTTTAGACTTTCAAGCAAAATTCCCCAACCCCATTTCTATTCTGTCTTGATATGTCCCATTGAAAGCAATCTGTGATTTAATTCTAACTAAAGAGCTTTGCCTCACTTAGCTTCCTTGATACTTTTGTTCATTTGTGTTTAGTAAATTTGCTTAGGATCCTTAATTTGCATGGTTTAAACCTCATTAATGAAATTAGAAAGTGCAGTTCATAAACAAAATCTGCTTTGCACCCTAACCTAATTGACTTAAAAATCATCAATGTAATTGACTTTAAAGAAAGTTAACCCCACAGTTAATAGTTGTTTTTTTTCCTGTAAAATCTAGAAACACTTACTACAATCAATGAATATGAATAAACAAATATCCATCCCATTGTCTGAATTTAAATGTCTAGGTCAATTTATACATCTAAGTCAACTAAAGCAAAACCAGTTCTCTTCGCCATGAAATGGAACATAGTCTAGGCCATTCCACTTGTTTTTTGTTTTGTTTTGTTTTGTTTTTTGTTTTTAAGGGGTTTTTCTCTTTTGTACAGAAAGTCAGAAGTACAGAGCTTTGGTAAGTCAACTCTTGGCCTACTTAATCATACTCCGATGCAAAAGTGCTGTCTGGATGTGAAGTTAAATTCAAGACTTGTTCCTCTGTGAATACTACTTGCATCATGAGCCTTTAGCAGCATGGATCCAGCCCTGGGCACCCATATAAATCTTTTGGAGGGCCTTAAAAATTCTAGTGGCCATGCCTCATTCTAGGATTATGATGTACTTGGGCCAGAACATAATCCAGACTATAAGAGTTTGAAGAGCGGCCCAGTGATGCTAACATGTGGACATGGTTTGGGGAACTCTTCTTATACTGGGCTGCGCATTAGGTGTGGCCAGGCAAAGCAAGGATATGTGCCTGAGGATCTGGCGAAAGGGAAGGAGGTACTATAATAAGATCACTGCTCTGAAAAGCCAGAGTTTAAAGTTTCAGTCTTCCTTGTTGCTTGTGAAATAGAAACGGTGCCAGGTAATCTCTTTTGCTCTGGTCTTATGCTAATAACTCATAACAGAATGTAATACAGTGTTTCAGTCAAATGGTATGTTAATTCCTTTGTGGATCCAATCTTACCATTAGTAGTAATACCTGAAATGATCTCATCTCTAAGGCATTTCTAGTCTCAGATAGTATTTTGGATGGTCCAATGTTTTTAGTAATGCAACAAAAATGTAAACAAGGACAAGCACATAATTTAAGTCTGACTTTTTGAAGTAAATAAGTAGAATTAATGACAAGGCATTGAACGAACTCATGATTTAAAAATTTTAAGTCATTTCTTTACTACCAAACAGTATCAGTTACATAATTAGAGTGTTACATACGATATAGGTATTTTTCAATTTGATACGTTCAAGCTTTTTAACTTAGATTCATTTCTCTAACCTATTATTAGTTTTGGGGAGAACCCGGCAGCTTGAACTTTAAGCTAGAGTTCACTTGGGACCTATACATATTTTGAAGTAAAGCTTGCTCTTTGCCACTGGATGGATACAATGCTTTTAAACATTGAGAATGTCTACTTCATGAGTCAAGTACATGGTTGAAGACTCTCAACTCCTGGGGAGATTTTCAAATACACGTCTTCAAAAAGTTGTTTCGTAAACATGACAACAGATACTCTTAACACCTCCAAAGTCAAAAAGAGCTGGGACTTATCCCAAGGAATGTAAAAGGCAACATTTCTTATGAAGTACATTAATATGAATGAGATGATCATTATTTAAATTTCACCAAACAAACATCACATTTCTATGGCTTACTTTTTAAGCAGTTAGATGTTTTCCCCCATGGAATAGATTTCCCTTTTTTTTGCTTGGTTGGTAATCATAACACTGAATTTTATAAACAGTCATTATCAAATTGCCTTGGAATTTAGATAGTGTTAGAAAATATATTCACTGCACATCATTGCATGGGATACATGGCCATTTCCTATAATGCCTATAGGTAATCAAGTCTAGTTTAGATTTTTTTCCTGGACCTTGGTTATACAGCTAGTGCATTCATATGAATTGAGTAGAAATCTGTGTTTGATTGAATCTATACATTCATAAAATGTAGTGTGATCCTACCAGTGCAATACTTGGTCCATATGACAATTTTTATACTTGAGGGCTCCTTAGATATATATGACTTAATACTCCTCTGTTCAGCTTTATAATAACAATAAATGTAGAACCTAAAAAAACAATAAACAATTCAGACTTACAAGGTAAGGTGGAAGGATAATAGAATCTTTTTTCTGACATGCCAGTTCTCTGTATAATTTCATCACACCACACCTCTAGATTTCTGTATGAAAGCACGATTGGCATGCAGAACCATTTGTGATACTTACCTGGGCATAATTATCAGACAGATGGGAGAGAAGAAGCAATATCGGCCAGTTCGTAGGCTAAGGACTATGGGCTTCCAGGTCTTGATGTGTGTGTTCCTGTCCTTGAAGTACAGAAACAGAAGCAAGACTTAGAGTAAAGTTGTTGTCACTAAAATAAAAAAAAGAAAGATGCTTAAATTATGGCCTGGATATAGGCTGAGGTAATTTTATTCCATTTCCTTTTCTATATGAGACCCCTGGAATTGGTAATACAAACTTTGCACCTTATGCAGACCCCCAAGCCTCCATTCTTTTCTTTGTAGACATCCTGATACTTGAGGACATGATATTTGTAAATTCAGTATTCTTCAATAACATCAATACCCGCACAGATCTCTATACATGATAATAGAACTGAGAACCTTCTCAGTGAATATTAGGTCCAAAAAAACTTTCACTGGTACACACACATCAGAAACAACTTTATCGTACGTTAACTTAAAAACAAATTAGCACCAGTCACTATTAGGAGGCAAAATGTCCCAGGGTGCTTAAAAGCAAGCAGAGTTGAAATGTCTACTTGAAATTGCTAAGAAACTTGAAGACACTACAAGGTGCAAAGTTGCCACCAAAGCTGTGACTTTGAGTTAAACTCAAACTTGAAAGAGGATTCATGATCAATTAAGTTTTCAGATCTCTTACCCAAATTGAAACTCTGAGGAAGTCAGAAGCAATACAAACATGGCTCTAAAATGCAACTTTTTTCACCCTAATTGGGCAAGACTGAATAAACATATTATTTCAGTAATAAGCTTTTTTTTGAAAAGCAAGTTATCCTTCTTATATTACCAATTTCTGAAACAGGAGATAAAGTTGCTATAATTTCGATGTAAAGTGACAAAGGCCTGCTTCTAAGTACAGACATACTATTGGGAGGTCTCAGAACCCTTAGCAGGTGGGGCCTAGCAGAAGAAAACTGGGTTGTTGGCGACATTTTCTTAAAGGGAGAAGTAGGACCCCCATCTTGTTCTTGCTTCCTTTTTGCCTCCTGGATGTCACAGAGTGAGAAGCCTTCTCTACTACTTGTACCTGCTATGTTGTCATCACGACCCTAGTGTGACAGAGCCAAACAACCATGGAATGAAACCTCTGAAAACATGCCAATGCAAACCTTTTATCCTTTTAAGTATATTTATCTCAGGTATTTCTTACAGCAACAGCATGATCGCTAGCAAATGGGTATGCAATCTATGAAAAAGTTTATGCAATCTATGAAAAAGTCCAGGTGAACTTTAAACAGCTAAGCCCAAACATATGCTTAACAGTGCATAATTTGGGTACTTAAAAAAAAATAAAACTTTAAGATCTGAAAAATTTCCCCTTCCTCTTCATATTTTTAACCTCTGAAATTTTATAGCCAAAGTTCTATTGGTGCTGAGGTAAAAAATCAGTGATTATGTGGGCTTTTACTAAGGGAGGATTTTAATGAAAGGACCTCATTATTGCAACATAGGCTGATTTCCTTTCAAAAGATTTCCTTAAAACGTGATGACTAAAGCCCAGAGGAAAGGAAATTTGTTCTTTTCAGAAGCTATAAAATGTACTCTAGGAAGAGGAGAAATTTTTGTTTTAAAAGTTCTGAATATTTGTATATAATGAATAAATGCCCCCTTTTGTTGCTTAAAAATCATGAAATAGATTTGTTTTCACTTCTTTCTTGAAAGTGTTTTTTAATGCCAGAGTGCATTATGCAGAATATTCATGTTTATTTCCAAAGGAAAGTAAACAGTTACATAAAAAAAAGTTAATGTGAGTAGGGAAGATTTCAAATATTCAAGAGTTTTACTTAAAATTTTAAAGTCTAAGAAAATATTCCATAGTAAATTTCAGCTGATGGGTGTCTTAAATTAGATCCCACAGGAACAGAAGCTCAATACCATGTTTGTAATACAAACAGCTTATCTAGAAGGTGATTCTAAGAACAGTGTGGAAGCAGAGAAAAGTCAAATGAATGGAAGACAGCCAATAGAGTGAGTTAACAAGCAAGTCATCACTAGAAACCTGACCGGAGAAGCATACATAGTCCAGATGCATAAACACACATCTCACTGTCATTCTACCTGAGGACAAGACAGCTTGGATATTTATCCACCCACTCCTAACAGTGTTTGAGCGGTGGAAACTCCTGGTTTGTCAAGGAGGGCATTTCATCTGGGCACTTCTCATATTTTCCCACCGGCACCAAAAAAATTATGTTTCAGTTCTTTTGAAAAGCATTGATCTGGGTTCATGAGACTAACGAGAACTCACAGTATATTTCCCAGACCTGACTATAGAAAAATCTAAGTATATAGTGAATAAATATTTCCCCCCAAAGTTAAATAGTAATACTAAAATATGTATAAAAGGTATCTACAATCTGCTAGCAATCAGAGAAAATCTAATTAAAGCCTAATGGGCATCTAATTATTGGTATATTTATGATATTTTTTAAAATATATTTTATTCTTAGGCACTTACTGAAACAGAATTTTTTTTATTGCCAGTCCTGGGCTTGGACTCAGGGCCTGAGCACTGTCCTTGGGTTCTTTTTCTCAAGGCTAAAGCTCTACCACTTGAGCCTCAGCACCATTTCTGGCGTTTTTTTTCTATGTATGTGGTACCAAGGAATTGAACCCAGGTCTTCATGCATGCTAGGCAAGCACTCTACCACTAGGCCAAACTCTCGGACCCATATTTATTACATTTTTGTTCAAAGCTATCATAAAGTGCTATTGGTATTAAATTTTTTTCACAAGGCCATCCAAATTGTCATTAAACACATACAGAAATTTTGACAAGACTTGTCCTATTCATTATATTTCTAGGAAATAATTATACAAGAAATGAAAGACAACATTGGGGTTTTGGAGGTATGGCTCAATTGGTAGTGTGTCAGCCAATGAATGAAAGTACCAGGTACCAAGGTGGAGCTCCAGGCTGGAACAAAATGAAAGAGAGAATGAGAGAAAGAAAGGACGAAAGAAAGAGAGAGGGGTACAGAGGGAACGAGGGAGTGGGGAAGGAGGGAGAAAGGAAGGGAAAGGAAAAGAAAGCAAGAGAGAGACAAGGAAAAAAGAGAGAGGAAGAGATGAAGGGATGATGGGAGAAAATATGAGAAAAATAATATCTGTGATTCAAGCATAGGAAAATGGTTAAATGGTTAGATTATAGTGCATGACATTCCTTTTTATTTATGTAATCCAAAAGATATTGGCTTGGGGTAATATATGTTACAATGAAAATGTATGCTTATATTCTAACAAGTAAAATATATGGTACATAAAAATACATATGCATATTAATTAACATCCATTTTATTTTTATCAGTATTGAAAATTACTAGCAGGAAATGCAGTTAAAATGGAAACAACATTTTACTGCTAGTGTCAATTATCTGCTTATTTGCAAGTATCAGAAAAATTCTGATCCTACTGACATAAACAGTTTAATTTATTGACTTGTAAAACTGGAAAGCCCAGCAGTTAACCTTCAGATTTAATCCATCCACTATTTCAACCATATCATTAAGGGACCCACTGTTGTTTTTCTCTTTATTCTTCTTTCTGATATCTGCTTCATGCTGTAGCAGGCATTTTTATTTGCTATTATTCTGATGTCAGTAGAAATTAGAACTAGATGGCCCATGGTCCAACTAAAGGCCAGAGTAAGAACTTTTTCTCAGCAACCAAATCAAATCCCTACATTGACTTTTATTTATCTGAGCTATGGGCCCATTACATAAATCAAAACCTATGGCCAGTGGGTAAGATGGTCAATGAGACAGTCTATGAACATCTTTTCCCCAGCGAAGAGTCAATTCCACTCTAAGTCTTTGTCTACTACACAGTAAGAGAATCATGGAATCATGCTAAATAAAACCAATACCTCCTTTAATATGCAATCATATGTATACCAGTGTTTTTGAATATGAGTACACATATGTATACATAGGCATTTATATACCCACTAAGACAAGAAACCTAATAAAACCAATTAATTGCTTCATTCAGTGGACAGGAACTTGCTGGATATCTATCTGGCTACAGACAAGGATCTAGGCACTCCAGACACAATTCCCCAAAAGTAAGCGTTCTTATCTTGTGGAGCTGACATCTCAGTGGTGTGAAATAGACGATAAAAAATTAATGAATATAAACAGATAAAATTATGTGAAGGAACCAGATGCGAGAGACCAGTTGGATTGACCAGATTGTGTTTAGAGATTTTTTTTAAGTTTTTAGAGAACTTCTTGAGTAGCAGGCACTTAACAGAGACCTGTATTAGTAGAGCCACTTGGGCAAAAGTGATTGTATAGAGTATACAAAGGGGTTAAGAGAAACCCCTCAATACAAAAAGACTAAAAGTAAAAAAGAGAAACCACCAGATGCCCTTAAAGGCGCAAGTACAGTGTATATGATGGAGCTAGATATTAATTTGGAGCTAATATATAGATCTTAGAGCCTATATATGCTAGTCTAGGAATCTTGGTTTCATTCGGGGAGGGCAATAGTCATTAGAGTTTTTTCACTAAAGAAATAAAAATATACGTGAGTCTATAAACTATTTCTGTAAAGCTTGAACTGTGGAAGGACAACAGAAAACACAGTAAAGTGCAGCTATACTAGTCTTAGATAGGGGATGAGGGAGAATTGAACTAAGGGTAATTGTTGGAAAGAGAGCCTGGGGATATGCTTTCTGGAGACTGTATCTGAGAAAAAATATAGGAAAAGTTGTAAATGTTAGCGAATTAAGGGATAATTCAGGTTTTGGGGGTTAGAATGATTCATTCTGGTACTGGTACTTGAACTCAGGAACTGGATGCTGTGCCTTCACTTTTGCATTTTATCATTTGGGCCATAACTCCCTTTCCAGGATGTGCTGGCTAATTGGCCATAAAGGGTCTTGTAGAATTTTGCTGGTTTGGCTGTCTCTGAAATGGTGATCCTCAGATCTCAGCTCCCCGAGTGCTAGCCTTGAGCAAAAGAACATAGAGACAGAGTGCCCAGGCCCTAAGTTCAAGTCCCATGACAATCACCACCAACAACACGTAGTTTATTTTTGAATGAACTTCCAGTACATAGCAGTAGAGCTGAACAGAAGTGAGACAGAGAAGTTCTGTGTCCAGTAACAGATATGCTGTCAAGTCACTTACTACTATCAGCGGCTAACATCAGTCTCACTGGAAATGGAAAGCAGTATCCAACATAAAATAATCGCCTGAGGTACAAGGGAGCTGAAGTATCTAACCATCAGCTTTAAGCTGTCATCGGAGAGCTGCTTCCAGGAGAACTCAGATCTGTGGCACTGCTAACCTATGACTCACTAAGCAGATTTCTGATCACAGAAAATGCACTCCAGGTAAAAAGGATACAGAGCATATACAAATGATTTTTTAAAAAAGGAAGCATGATCAAGGAACCCAAAAGGACTGGACTACAGATACCAGGGTATAGGAAACACAGTAGTAGTTAAAGCAAATCTCCCTAGAAATCCTCTAGTGCTAAGCCAAAAGAAGACCTCTCATGCCTCCCACTGGAAATCAGCCATCTAGTGCAAATCCACTGATTAGTCCATAAGGATGCAAAGTCATAATGACATTTACTAACTTGGAGTAGGATGCAGATTGCTAAATAGCTGCTTTACCAGTTGGGCCATACCTGCAGTCTTTTTTTTTGCTTTAGTTAGTTTGAATTATGGTCATGCTTTTGACCTGAAGTAGCCCAGACTTCAGTTGCCCTGTTGATGTTTCCTGCTATAGCTAGTATGACAAGCTCATGCCAACATGCCCAGCATTTTCTATTGAGAAAGGGTCTTGTTGACACATTCCTTGGGGTGGTCTGAAACTGTGCTCTTTCCAATTTCAGCTTTCTGCATCATTGAGAGGACAGATGTGCACTATATTACCCAGCTATTAACTTGAATATGGTCTTTCTTAGGTTTTTTTTTCCAGGCTGCTCTTAAACTACTGAAGATCTTTCTGAACTCTACCTCCCTCCTATCTAGTGTGAGCCACCAATCTGTGCCTGGCAAAATTGTACTTGTTGGTATATGACTACGTGAGTGTTATGAACACTAGTAAAAGGCATTATAAAATGGAAAGAACATAGTTTTCATGGACATACTTAAGGCCTTCCAAAATAAAAACTGGTAAGCTTATTGTGTTTGCCCATCCAGACTGGGAAACAAGCACAGACCCTAGATTAAACATTAGTATTCCAACATTTTCCTTTTCCCCATGGAAGACCACTGTGCCCGTGGAATATGTCTGAAGATTCAGAGTCCTCCAGTCTCTTCTGTTTGTTTCTTTTTTCACCTCAGATGGAAACTCAGTAAAGTGTGGTCATGGGAAACAGATAGACCCTACCTTTTGTCTTTGAGTTAGACTAAACCTGAGTAACAACTCAGTCATTTATATACGGATTAATTCTATCATAAGGTTTTGTAAATCCTACGTGGTGGATAAGGTTTGATAGTTTTAAGTAGGAACATTCTTAATTCAAGAGTACTAATAGAGTCATCTCATTTATCTGATTTGTTCTCATGATTTGGCAGTGTAGACGGCATCTTTTGATGGAATCATGGGATTCTCTTGATTTGACTTCTCATGATAGCAGATTGTCAACCCGCCTCCAGTGGCTGAGATACCTATTTTGTCTCTTTACTTTATACAGATAACAAGCTGATGTATATACACCAGGCACACATTGAAAGTCATAATCGCCTGTTAATGCATAAGTACTGATTTATAAAATACAACATAAAGACAGAAAGGCTAATTTTATAAGATACAGCGAATATATCTCTTAAATATCAAGTACATGACCAGGTGCCAGTGGCTCACACCTGTCTTTCACTCAAGAGGCTGAGTACTGAAGATTGTGATTCAAAGCCAGCCTGGGCAGGCAACTGTGGGAAACACTTATCTCCAGTTAAACACACACACACACACACACACACACACACACACACACACACACACACACACAATGAACTATAGATATATTCAAACAAGGTGCCATAAGTTCTTTAATTTTTTCTTAAACATGACTCAATATCTTCTGTAATTTTGTACGTTTTCCCAAATTATTAGTTGAAAATCATTTTCAGATAATTGGGGGACATATCTACTTTTTCATTAAAGGTAGTGGTTTAGCTTTTCCTCTGAAAGTGCTTAACCTTAGTTCATATCTTAATGAAGAAAAGCTGCTTATATGAGTTCAGGGACAGTGCCCTCCAATTAAGGCACCCATCATTGTTATTGATAAAATTCTTCCCATCTGGAATGAACATATTGTAAATCCATAAATATAAGACCTCAGAAAAGAAGAGTTTTCTCTGAGCTGATATTCTTCTTTATCCTTCCAAGTTCTGACCAAGTCTGATCCACTTACCTTCCCAGATTAGACAAGACTGGGAGAATAAAGGAGGTAATAACCACACACTACATTTTCCTTAAATACATGTAGTTCTAAGAATTCTTCTTGTTAACTGAAAATGGCTCATACCTGTAATCCCAGGACTCAGGAGACTGAGATAAAATAACATTGTGTTAGAGGCCAGCCTGTGTTACATACTCACAATTGTGTCAAAAACAAAGTCAAAACACTAAACAGCAGCAACAACAAAGAGATCCCTCTCTTAGCAAATGACCTTCCTACTTGCACACAACCATGTATTTCTAGAGTATAATTCAGATTTATTACTTTTAATTTTTGATTTATATTCAAAATGTGTACATTTATTATTGCAAAAATTGAGTCCATTTTATACTATTTGGGAAATAAGGAAACAGAATAGAATTCATTACCTAGCTCTCCTTCCCCAGCAAGCAAGTTAACTTTATGGCATCCCTCCTTCAGAGCAATACATTTACACATTCGATTTTTCTTTTCCTTTTTTTCCAAGCTGAAATAAAATGTGGAGTTATATTTCATACTGAAACAGGTTTCAAGGTTGTAGCCTTCAATTCATTACTTAACGACCCCATGATTCATACGTTATAGGCATTCCTGTGAATTTTCCAATGTCATGTGACAATGAGTGAGATCTGCAGGTGAAATAAGAGTAATCCACATACACTGTCACATAGGTACAGAGGCCATCTTGGAGAATTAAACTTACTTAATTCTATAACAGTGAGTCATGGAAAAGGAATAGGAATCTTATCATAGAAGAGTTAGGGTGAAAGCATGCAAGTGCAGTGATAAAACAACATCCACAATCAAATCAGGCAGTATTTGTAGACATACGAGACAAATGCCGTTTTGGAGTTGTAAGGTCTCCTCACGTTTCCTTTGATGCCTTTTAAAATTAAACCATCTTCACTGGCAAAGGAAAAAAAAATAAAAAGCGTTACAAATATCCCCCTGTGATAAGTGTCCTAGTTCAATTTATAAGCCTTGTAACATAACTAAGGGAACTAATGAGAACTGACATTTAAATGATTTTAAGAAATATAAAAGGTTATGGGGCCAGGAGTTTGGTCTAGTGGTAGAGTGCTTGCCTAGCATGAATGAAGACGTTGGTTCAATTCCTCGGTACCACATACATAGGAAAAAAAAAAGCCGGAAGTGGTGTTGAGGCTCAAGTGGTAGAGCTCTAGCCTTGAGAAAGTCCAAGGACAGTGCTCAGGCCCTGAGCTCATGCCCGGGACTGGCAAAAAAAATAAAAAAAAAAAGAAAGAAATATAAAAGTCTAATGGTAAATGCATAGGCCCTAAACACATGATTTTGTTTTCTCCTAGCTAATGACTAGATCATCAATAAATGTTAGTGCTTTTTTTTTCCCCATTCATTTTCCTTTCTTGACTTTGTTTTCAATGTTAAAATGCCAAGGAACTCATTACTGCTTCTTGAACTTGGTTGTCTTGTAAAAAATCATTTGTGCTTTCCTATGTATGTACTATAGTCTCATTATAAGTAGGTCCAGGAGGAGGGCTATAGAGCCTCTGACTTTGTGCACATATCTTAAAAAAAAAAAGTACTCCAACAGCTAATAAATCTGACCCTTTGGCCCATAGGAATTGCTTCTGTCTCTGTTCTAATAAAACCTGCTAACAATTAACTCATAATCTTAACCTTTGTTAGCCTTTGTAATTTATTTTGGCTATATTCATTTTTTTGCCTTTACCAATTAATAGTTTAGTAAGAGCACTTTTGAATGAGCCAGTTTCTTCTGGATAATTCTCGAAGGGAATTATGGCAATATTTCAGTATAGTTGTATACCATAATATTTCAATAAGAGTGCAAACAATCAGATCGGAACAGCTCTTGATTTGGGGGGAAAAAAGTACTGACTGAAAGGAATAAAATTGTTGACCCATTAAAATTAACTTTTTAAAGTCTCTCTTGAGTAGGAAATAGTATGTAGCCAGGCACCAGAGGCTCACACTCATAATCCTAGCTACTTAGGAGGCTGAAATCTGAGGATCAGAGTTAGAACTGTTCATCTAATCCACAGACGTGTGCACTAACATCACTCCTTATGTGTTCTGCTACTATGAACTGGGATAGCTTGTTACACAGCTTCAATGTAATGACTGATGCACCTTGATTTCTCAATATTCCAATTTAAAATTGCAGAAGCACCTGAACATCATTAATGGAAAGGTTTTTTTTTTTAAGATACAGTCCATAAGCCTCATTTTCAGATGCAGTGTCAAATTAAATGTAAAACTATAATGGAATATTTTCCTATAAAATGTAGAGAAAGTTTAAAGCACAAAAAATACTTATTACAATTAAGTAGTTGGGAAAGGGGGGTTCAACATGTCAGCCTATAAATACAATAAACCCAGTAGAACTTCTATGAACTGAACAGAGAAGCTCTAGCATAACTATCTTACACCAAATAAGAAATTGTTGCAAAAACTTTATAGTCTGTGGGCTTACTCTGAGCAACAACCCTTTGATTTCTGATTATCAACAACCCTTTGATTTCTGTTATCACCATATCATCCTTTGTTGTTTCTTTCTGCATGCATACCTGGTAAAAATCTCAGAACTGCTTTCCAGGAGAGTTTTCAATTTTGCATTTAGAACTTAGGATCTGCCTTTAGCTAACTAGGGTAAGAGAAGGAGAAATGACATTCTACTGGATTAGCATGGCATTTAAGGTGGAGAAATTCAGCAGCAGTATGCAACCATGTGAGGCAGCCATTCATGGCTGAATTATACCATTGTAGCTACTTAACATGCAGAACCATTCCTCTGTGTCTGGAAAAATCATAAAAAGGGGCCTGTCAGCACTCTGAGTCACTGCTAAGAAGCTTATGCATCCTCACACCTGCATTTAAATGAGTGTTTGGGGGGCAGAAAAATAAGGACCTTAGAGAAATGAATTGAAGCACTCTCGTAGAGGAAAAAAGCAATATTGGTTTCCATCTGCAGTTGAAAGTTGACTGCAGGGAAAAGCAGTTCTGGAATTAATTGTTAATAGCAATAATTTCCAACAATTCATTTTATTTTTGATCTGAACTTTAACATAAAAAGGAGTCTTAGGGAGAAAGATGAAGAGGATCAACAATTTAAAAATACATCATGGGAAAAGGATGTCATTTTTAAAAATAAGAAAGGAAAAAAGAAGGTGCATTCTCAAGTATCAAAAACTGATGACCAGCCAGACTCAAGTAGCTCATAACTCTAATCCCAGTTACTCAGGAGGCTGAGATCAGAGGATTGTGGTTCAAAGCATGCCTGGACAGGAAAGTCTGTGAGGTTCTCAGCTCCAATTAACCACCACAAAACCGGAAGTGGCACTGTGGTTCAAGTGGTTGAGCACTGGCCTTCAGCAAAAGAGCTCAAGGACAATATCCAGGCCCTGATTTCAAGCCCCATGACCAAAATGACAGCATAAAAGAAAAAAATCTGGTGATGCTCAGATTGTAAAAGAACAAGAACTGATTACAGGGCACAGTGCTTTGCACCCAGCAGAGAAATATTAAAGCATGTCACAAATTATGTAAGAGAGGATTCAGGCTGGGACTTGTCAATCCCTGATATGCAGATTCTTTAGATTTTTTTTTTTACTTCTTATTTAGATGTGACCTACATCAGAATACAGTGTGAAGATCCTGATGGTGTGTATTGACTAACTGATACATGGCCACACATAAATCACAGAAATACTGTCACCTAATGAACTCCAGAATCTCACTTCAGTTATCTCCATGCATAAATGTAGTCACAATTCCAAAATTCTGCAAAGAATTCACGGATTTTTTTAAGCAGGGGAGCTTATTCTCTGAGTAGCAGCAAGAATAATTGAGTCATAGAACCCTTTAAGTCCTATTTTGACCCTCTCTTCAGGTCATCATGACCTCAAGAAGTCATTAATGTTTATCAACTTATATTGAGAAAGGTGATGGGTCTCATCAGTTCTAAACCCTGTTCATTCTATTAGCATGTTCCTTGGAGCTCTGCTCATATTCTGGAAGCAATTCTTTTTACTCTGATTCTCAGCACTGCCGTGATATCAAGACACAAGCTCTAAAATGTTCACTTAGTCTTTTCAGATGTCTCCTATTTATCAGAGATAGAACACTGTACATTCAGGAGCCAGTGGCACCTGTTATCCATGAGCTCTGGCCCTCGGACAAGGGCAGACTCCATTACTAAGTCCCCACTTGACTGTATACACTGGCACTCACTCTGTATAGTTCAGGTGATATTGGAGCTTAGACCATTTTTTAAGAATAGCCTCCTCTTGGAGAATTGTTCAGTGTGACTTTGGGTTAAGGAAAAAAATCTCTTCTTCCGCGAGGTTCTCTATGCATATGTTACGCCAAGAATAAATGTCTTCTTGTCCCTACCATAACACATTGAAACAGATCTCTCTCCATATGATCACATATTACCTCCTTTTAGAGCTATCAGACTTTTATCAGTAGCTCATGACTGTAATCCTAGTTATTCATGAAGCTGAGAACTGAGGATCTGCGTAAGCCTGGGCAGAAAAATATGAGAGACGTTATTTCCATTATACCAGTAAAAGCCTAAGTGGAGGCTTGGCTCAAGCGTCCAATGCCCTGAGTTCCACTCTAGTACATCAAGCCCCACTCCTCCCCCCCACACACATAGAATAACTAAATGGAATATTCAAAATATATCCTTTTAATACATTCTACAAAACTAGTTTTGATGTAAATCAGATTAACAAAAATGTAAGGTTCCCATAAGAAAATGCCATAATCTCTAAGTGCAGTCTCTCCTCTGTGTTTAGGGCTCACAGATTTCAAATCCAAGATCTACTACTACTACAACTAATCTAATACTACTGCATTAACTCAAAACTCTGAGCTATGAAATCTAGGGCCATCATATAAATATCCTAAGGAATCTTTGAGGTACAATTCCTAGCCCTAGGTGGTGTACTTTAGTTTGAACATTTAAAGGTATGTCTTGGGTATAAGTTATATAATAGTGACATTTTTATCAAACTTGCAGGGCTAAAAATATCTTTTGAGTAGATGAAGGTATTTTTTACCTATCAGAAGGGGTATTAAGTTTGTAAAATTGTGTCAAATTTTTAAGAACAAAAAAGGGATCTATTTTCGTTGCTATTCTGTATGACAAATGTTAGAGCTATCAAATATAAAAGCTGAATAAGAACCCAAAAGGGGGGATGATGTAGAATCTATTTAGCTCTGAGAAGTACCAACAGTGAATCTCCCAGGATTTATACTAAATGAGTTGGGTTATTATTAATTAGTAGGAATTAAAACAATTATCAGATCATGCACAGCACTGTTCTTAATGTATCCTGCCTAGGGACTTTCATAGGACAATGTGTGGTAGTTTGGCTCTTTGCTTCCTTATATAATATCACAATGGTACAAGGGAAGGGAGAATATATCATTGCATCCATAAGATATATTGGCAACATTCCAAAGTTAAAGAAAACAGGAGAGCAGAGATGAGAATAAGCCATTTCTTACTGAAGATATCACAGGTCTTCTGTTTCTTATTTTCTTTTCTGTCTTTCATCCCTACTGCCCTCCATTTTTCCTTCCTTCTTTCCCTTCTTTCCTTCCTTCCTTCCTTCCTTCCTTCCTTCCTTCCTTCCTTCCTTCCTTCCTTCCTTCTTTCCTTCTCTTTATCTTCATTTCTTTCCCTTTCTTCCTCTTTCCTTTCTTTGAGTGTGTCTCTGTTTTGTTTCCCTAACTAACACTTTCTTTTGGTATTTTAAAAAGTGTTTGTGTTTGTTGCTGCAAAGTTGCATGGGGGAGAAATACCTGTTTACATTTGTAGTCATTGTGTTCCAGTTTACAACTCTCTTGCTTACAATTATAAAGTTTTCAAAGTACATACTGTGTGCGTTCCTAGTTCAACCTGATTGGGGAAGAAATTGTTCCAGGTTTCATAGGGGTTGATTTATTTATATAATTATTTATGTATTTATTGAGTTTTTCAACTGGGCATCAAAAGTTTCAAAATTTGAAATTCTCTAAATTCTGTACTTTTAGACATTTTGGATTTTAGTATGTTAGATGAGACATATGAATATTTAAATGAGACAGTTTGGATTTTAGTAATTAGTAGGTTGAGCACAATCTACTGTAGAGTTTTAATTCAGAAGTGTTAATTCATGAGCCAGGTGCAGTGGCTCACGCCTGTAATCCTAGCTACTCAGGAGGCTGAGATTTGAGGATCATGATTCAAAGCCACCCTGGACACTAAATCAGTGAGACTCTTATCTCCAATTAATTACTAGAAAACTGTAAATGGGGCTGTGGCTCAAGGTGGAAGCCTTAAGCTGAAGAACTCAGGGACAATGTTTAGGCCCAGGGGTAGGCTGGTAGCCTTGACCTGAAGAGCTCAGGGACAATGCCCAGGCCCAGAGTTCAAGCTTCACAAAGGACAAAAAATAAAAAAGAAATGTTAAACTTGAAATTTGTAAGTATATTGTAACAAATAAATCCTGAGGCAAATTGAGACAAAGTCAGGTGTCTATTTTTCTAGTTTTATTTAGTTTGGTTGGCTATGAGAATAGTTGCTAAGTTTTCATAGTTATTTGCATTCTATCACTTTGCAGTGAAGAGACTTCTCCCGTCACTTCTATTTCAAAATTGAACAATTTCACTAATATTCTTCAGCCTCCATCAAACATATAAATTTGTGAAGACAAGCTTATAATAGGTTATTGAGTGTCAAAATTTTCCTTCATAGTTGGGGTGAATCATTGTCACTTTCAGTGACTATAAAAAGTTATGGATAGTTATGTAGGATATGATTCAATACATGTTGGTTACACATGTACTTCATAGAAAGATTTCTACTGGGGATTATTAGGCAGTTGCAGATATTTGAAAGATTGTTTCTAGCCCTTTACATGGTCTGAGGAAACTGACTTTTAGATAAGATTTTTAGGTTAAAAAATAGCCCTCAAGAATATTTTGGGGTCCATAAAAATGGTCTGTCTACACAAAATGATGCTCATAAACTGCCTTACTTTTGGGATGATTTGGTGTTATAATTTATTCAGTATAGTAATAATAGAGTCTTGCTTCAGAAAAGGCTCAACAAAAAAGATCAGTTATTGGTACCTGAGATGTACAAGGCTACACAGAATAGAGGGATAATGTGAGAGATAGACTTAAGGATGAGAGTTCCCTCTTCCCTCTCCTCTCTCCCTCTCCTTTTCTCCCCCTCCCTTTCTCTACCCTCTTCCTTCCTCTCTCCTAAAAAAAGAAAGTAAAAAAAGAATTAAGGATGTTATTCAGGTCTTTATTTAATGGAATGAATGTCTTGGGAACTACAATATGGACCTGTTAAATCTTCCAAAGGTCCATGTGTTAAAGGCTTAGTCCCAAACTTAATGCAAGTAAGAGGTGGTGGAGATCTTAGGAGATGGACATAATCATCAATGTTTAGGATGTCAAGGCCAGTGCTCTTAAGAGAAATCATGGAACCTGTGTCTCATCTTTTTAACCTTTTGGCCATGTATTCAACAGCTGTTTCTGATATGTACACTCCTACCCTCTCTATAAAGTCCTGCCTCATCTTCATCCCCAAACCAACACGACCTAAGTCTGGCCATGATCACAAAACTATAAGACAAAATGAACTTTCATCTTTTCAAATGGATTATCTAAGGTATTTTATTTAAAAAAATGGAAAGCTCATGAGCACACTTGGAACATCCAGACAGGCTAAATGCAATCACAAAAGCCCTTCCCAGCAGAAGAGGGATTTGGAAGATAGACCAAAGAATGTAAGGATGACAAGGACTTGGCTCAACTTTGCTAGCATTAAAGATGGAGGAAGAGGGTTATGATCTGTGGAATGGAGGCAATTTCTAGAGGATGGGAGAGGGAAAGGAATAGATTTTCCCCTAG
Organism: Megascapheus bottae; assembly: GCF_031878675.1. NCBI lineage: Eukaryota > Metazoa > Chordata > Mammalia > Rodentia > Geomyidae > Megascapheus > Megascapheus bottae. The sequence goes on along the minus strand of NC_143526.1, from coordinate 23,253,099 downwards.
TTCCCTCCTGCAGGAGCACACCAAGCTGGTACCCTAATCAGCTTCCATAGCAAATTTCTGACCTCTAAAACTGAGAAATGCTAAATGTGTGTTATTACGTTATGCTGCTAATTTGTATGGTAATTTATCACAGCAGCAATAGAAATAGCCATAAAAATAACACCATAGAACAAAGAAAAGATCTATATCAATTTTATCTTCTACTAGTCTAAATTTAATTATTGCATAAATAATTAAACACCCACCAATGGAGTAAAAAAAATTAACCACACTGATATCGCTTCTGTCTTTTTCTATTTATGTAATGAGCTGAAACTTGAACAGAATTACTTCAGTAGATACTGTGTTAGAATCTGCAGTAGGTTCTCTGGTACAGAAGTCTTTAAAGTTGCATCTTCAAAGTTGTCATCCTACGGGGTCCTTCTAATGTTCTCCCTGTTTTAATTATTTTATTGAAATCAGTTACATTGGTCCTGCAATCGACTGCAGTTTTCGACCTAACCCTTAAATTCACACCCAGGATCTTCACCCCCCAAGATGATGATGTTAAAAGGTATTTGACAGGTTATTCATATGAATGTACTTATGTATGGAATTAATGTTTTTTTTGAAAACAGACTCCCAAACACCTGTTAGCCTTGCCACATAAAAGGACACAACCAGAAGACAGGCATTTATTTTGGGGTCAAGAAAAAATAACTCACCCTGCACCAAATCGGTTTGAAACATGGAATTTTAAATCTTCTTATCTGAGAAATAAATTTGCTGTGCATAAGTCACCACTCTAGGATACTTAGTATCCCCAAATGGAGTAACACTGGGGAATATCTCCATTAAATGATGAACCCTGTGAACCTGAAAGGGAAACAGAGGCACACTGAGTGTGAGGACAAAATTTGTGTCAAAAAGAAGATTACCAACTGGGGAGAAAACAGAAACCATAGTCCTCCTAAAATCCCCACCAGAGATGTTGGATTTTATGGAAGAAGCAAAAGAAAGAGGAGAAAGAGAAGGAGGAGGAGAAAGATGTTACAAACCAATGATCCCAATCTCAATGTCAAGAACAGCTGACTGCTCATTGGTCCTTTGTGATATATAATCCTGTTACGAATAGTGATAACAGGAAGAGGATTTCATTGGAGTTTGTCATTTCCTTCTTTTCAACAAAATCTTTCTCTAGGAAACACAGATGCTAGGACTGGTGATTCTCGGGATTAGATATTAAAATTTCATATTGTTAGGCAAGCTCCCTTCCTATATCATGCTGAAACCACACTCCTAATGTCACAAAGTCACTGAGAACATTGTGTCATGAAAATCTCAGCATGAAAGTTCCAATACAGAAGAATGAGCCAAAAGACCTGAGTTATTTTTTCTTTTTTCATACATTTTTATTGTAATTAACAGAAGGGGTACATTATATTCGCTAGATAGATGGTGCATTACTTCACATACATTGATACCCTTTCTCGTGTCTTGGTCCCCATTTCCCTCCCTCCACCCCTGCCCCTCATCTTGTTTTCCTCCCTTCCCTATCCGACTTCAAATAACCAAATACACATATATACAATATATCAGATAACCAGGAGAAATACTGTAACAATATGAGGTAACCAAGGGACAGCAAAAGAGATGATAGATAACATAGTACATTAAGGACAACAATCACTCATTATATGGCTTTTGTTTCTGTATCCTGGAGGTCTTTCATTTAACGTCATTCTATATGGCCTTATGAATCTACATTTTGTTCTATTGTAAGTCTCTGCTAGAAGATCCCAAGGTTCTGATTATGACAAATGAGGGAAACCATTGAGCCTATGTTCCTTTGAGTGTAAATATCATTCTTTTTTTGTTTGGTTGGTTGGTTTTTTTGTTTTTTTCATATATTTTTATTGTAATTAATAGAAGGGTCTCATTATATTCACCAGATAGAAGGTGCATTGCTTCACAAACATTGATACCCTTTCTCATGTCTTAAGACCTGAGTTTTATTGGCAGAGAAAGGAAAGCAGAACAACCCAAAGGGAGGAGTGTCAGAAAGAGACCCTATCTGGGCTCCTTTGTTTAGAATTTTTGTAAAAGAATTTTTAAGTTTCAGATATTGGCACAAAAGACTTTGTCTTTTCCTGATTGGTGTGACAGGTCTCTCACCTCAATGGTTAAGATAATTGCCTTGGCTCTGCTTTTTTTTTAAGATTGCCAATTTTGAAGTATGAGTTTAATGCCCTTCCTCTGGATTGGATACACTGTCCTTCTGCTTTTCCTCCTAGGCCCAAACCAGCAATTATAAGGTTTCTCCATCCTGTTTACCAATCCTGACAGCATTCTTACATGTCCTGCGCTGGATTGGTCCTCAGGGCTTCCCTTTGGGATTTCAACAGGCTACATTCATACTTTTTTTTAAAGCAAAGGCACACGAAGGGGAAGTCTTTACATTCATGGAAGTCACCAGAAATGACTTGGTTCTCTGGCCAGGAACCAAGCCCCCAGGCCAGAGGAATGAGACAGTCTAATACAGAACTGTAACAGAAACTCTGGTGGGAGAAGGGAGAAAGGGAAAAAACAGCTTTATGTTATTAGCTCAAAAACAATGCTAATTATTTTTTATTTGTCAATGGAAGGGAGGCAGTCTTTTTCTGAGCTACATTTAGAAGCTTTTAATTATAATTCAGAGTAAGTCTCTGAGTCTTGTTTGGTTATTAAATGGAGTTTTTCCAATTGCTTGTGGAAACAGACCAATTTTAGAATTTCAGAAAATCTCTATTTTGGCCACTGGAGTTTTAAGATTGTCCTTTGATTAGATCACTTTCCTGTGTTCCAGCCAGAATTGGTACCATAAGTAGTATGGCGCACAGACCCAGGTTAGATAGAGTTTTAGAGAGGCCATCTGTCCCACATCAATGTCCACTGAGATGTTTCCATGCCAAGGCTGCTTATATGGCTGCTGCTGAAGGCTCCTCCTTCAGGTTTCCCTCTTACCTCGATTTTCCTCTTTTACATGTCTCTATGACATGTAGGTTGCTCAGATGGCCCAGTAAACAGCCTTTACCAGTACCTCCTGGATGAACTGAAAATACCTAGAACATCTTCCGGGGGGAATCCTTATGAGACAGATACAGGTCAGGGACTGGTCTCATATTTCTCCAAGGCTTTAATAGTCTTCAGTGTCATTTTGGCTTTTTAAAAATTTCTTTCCTTTCTTTGTTTTGTTTTCTCCTCTCTCCTCCCTCGTCTGTCCCTCATTCCCTCCCTCTCTTCTTCTTTCTTTTCTTCCCTCCCTCCCTCCCCCTTCCTTTCCTCCCTTCCTTCCTTCATTGCTTCCTTCCTATTTTCCTGAGTTTGAACTTCAGGTTTGCTTGCTGTTAGCTGGTACTCTACCATTTGATCTCCAGCCTGCACTTTTACTGGTAATTTGGGAGACAGTCAGATTTCAACCTCCTGGGTTGAAACCTCTGATTCCCCATCACAGCAAAGGTCTTTCTTATAGACTTTTATTGGGATCATCTACCTAATCATAGGTAGATGGGAATCACAAAGCATATAAAAAAGCAACTATTGTTTATTAAGATGCTCTTAGAAAAAAACAAATCTGCCCTTATCCCAGACAGATCTTCTATGGCAGGGGTCCAGAGGCAATTCTTGTCTGACATCTGACAGAATAGTAGGATAACATTTCCAATAAAGCCCAGACTCATACCATGGTCTAGAAACTTGAAATCCTAAAGGAACATACCACTAACCTCTAGTCGGTTCCCTCAAGTCAGAGAACATGATAGATGCTGATACCATGAGTGGAGGCTGGGGAAACAAATAGAATCATTCTAGAAACCTGTGGCTTCCAGAAATCCAGCTATAAAGGCAAATGTAGGTTACTGAGATGAGTGTAAGCACAAATAGTTCCTTAACCAAAATGAAGAGGGCCATTTAGGACAAAGTTACAAATTCTTGTTTTTCCAAAATAGGTCCTCCCATGGAAAAGATCTAGATTTTTATAGATTAAGAAAACAAACAAAAGAGGAAGCTATTGCAATCCATTGGTTGTCATTGTATTGGTCCACAAGGCTTATATGGGACCACAACTGGTCATTGGTGGTCAGTTATGCAATAAAACAAAAGTGCTTGTTTCACATATATAATGTGAAACATGCGGAAATAGCTGTAACTATAGTTGAAGGGTTTTGGGGGCTTGGTTAAGCATTCAAATCACCCAAGCCACCTATTTGCAACTGCTAACATATTTGCAAAGCCTAGGCTGTACCAAACCCATTAGTCAGAATCTCCAAGGTTCCATTAAGGGCAGATAATTCATTTACAACTTCCTAGAGACTCGAGGATTTGAGCCAGGAGGGAGTTTAGATCTACCTGAGCCCAGGTCCCGATTTTTGTCATCTAACAATAAAGGAGCTTTGCCAGGTCTTCCTGCACCTTCTGTTCTCATTTCCTCATATATATTTACCCCAAATTCTGCTGTAATTATTTTATTCCTGTTGAGATTTTACCACTAAAGGAGTTTGACAATTCCTAAAGTATTTAGGTTGGGTCCCACAATAATGTCACTTTATTTATACCTGAAATGTAGCTTATTATTTTTTGCTTGTTTTGGAGTGGGTTAATTTTTGTGAGGTAAAGAAGGTAATTTTTTTAACTGACAGTGCTGACCATTTCGCAAAACTAATCACAATAGTTAAAATATATACTGAGCTTTAATGAGGAACTTGGATGAATTACCCAGTGAGCCTATAAGGAAAATTCTGTTACTAATAAGGGAACTGAGTCTTCCTGGCTCGCCAACCTTCTATATGGGTTATTTCAGAATATCAGCTTGTACTCTTCTTTTGGCATATTTGAAATGTGAGTGAAACTATAACTCTAATAAGTAACTTGTCAGTCTCCTAAAAATTCTGAAATTGGTTTTGAAAAGAAGTCTGGTTTGGACAGATGTGGTTTGGCATATTGCTACAATTCCTACTTCATAGATAGGAAGCTCGAGGTCCTCACTGAGTTCCAACGAAAAAAAAATGTGAGACCTCAAAAAGTCATTAAAGCATAAAAGTTTGAATGGCCCGTATTAATTGATAGAGTACCTTCCTAGCAAACAGGAGGCCCTGAGTTCAAAAATCTCAGTACTGCCAAGTAAATAAATAGGTCTGGTGTAGATTGAGGCATCTGTATTTCTGACGTTGGTCTTTAGCTTTCTTGATGGGCTTTTCCCACACTACATACAATTCATTGTGTTAAATCACAGCATCTCAGAAATGCTTCAGTATATAAGTCATCTGGGAATCTTGTTAAACATGAAGAACCAGAATGGGTCATGGGTGGCCTTGTGAGTCTTCATCCTTCTTAGCGCAAGGGAATGTGATTTTGTTGGTCTATGAAACTGTATGTTGAACAGTAACTTGATATGATGGCTCAACTTTAGTTTTTTAAGAAGACCTCTATTGTCCATTCACTCATCATTATATCTTTTTCAGACATTGATTCACAAGGTTTGCTTAGTATAACTTTGAGGAAACAAAAAATTAGCATTTTCTAGATATCAGTATCAGGATGAGCTCAGGAATTTAAATGCATCTTATAAATAGCTCAGCAGATAAATTACTGCCTTTACAAATAAAGCATTTCACTAAGTATATCTTATCTCCATCAGACAGTAAGCATATATCTGATTCATTCTTAGATGACAGAGTTCCTCTTCCAAAGTAGGTACTTGAAAAGGCATTGCATAGAAGAATACATTACTGCATTAACCTCTGAGTTGTTTTAAAATTTGATCTTATTCCAAGCATGATGGCACTCACCTATAATCCCTGCATTGAGGGATTAATCAGCCTAGGCAATCAATACTGTGAGAGCCTGTCTCAAAAAAAAGAAAAGAAAAACCTCAAAACAATTAAAACAGCTGGTCTTACATTTTATGAGCATAGTATCACAGAGACTTTTTAAAAAATGAATCTGTCAACTTTCATTTAGAAATACAGATAACATATGCATCCTAGCTGCAATGTAAGGATAAGAAGTCTTTAGAAGCAAGTCAAGCTTAGTACTGTTAGTCCATTTGGTTTCATTATCTGACTACTTACATGCTGAGAACAAAACAATCATGGTTTGAGACCCGAAATGAAATGTGTAGTAAAGATTTTAAATTGACTATAATGTAGCTCAGTGGTACAGAACTTGTAGTCTCAGCATAACACACACACACACACACACACACACACACACACACACACTGACAACACTAAAAAGTAACATTTCCTAAACACCTCCTACATTCTAATAGGAAAAATAATTGTTATACTAAGAAGTGAGGCACTGTTGTGAGTGACTCCTGACGCTTGCATTAAATAAGGAAGCTAAATGGCTACCCTCACTTGTATGGCCGCTAAGTAGCCAAGTTAGATTTACGATAATCTCTCCCTGTACTAAGAAGCATTTCTAAGCAAGCTTTTCTTTGTACCTGAGCAAACCCAAATGGATTCTTTTTTATTGGAAAGCTTTTAAATATTGGTTGAGGGTGAGTCAAGTTTGAAATATAAAATCCATCAAAACCCACTAGGGTTAGCTTTGACACAAAGCTTTCTCTCGAAGCTTGGTAGCTACGTTCTGCCATATACAGTCCTGGTTATCAATCTGATTGCTTCTCCTCCACTCACATCACATCCTCAACTACCATCCCATCTCATCCTCCAGCTTTTCATAGCTTCACAGTTGATAAAGATACTGGATACTCATCTAATATCATTTCACACATGGAACACCATCTTGTCTACTTCAGATAAGAATGAAAATTGTCTGATGAAGCTAGTTTGAAAAGGGGATCATGGGAGGGAAAGCTGTAATTTCTGGTTCTTGTAAAGACATTGAGATATAGTAAAATACGCTGTGTCAAGTTCTATTTTTTGTTAGTCAATTGGTCAGTCATGGGGCTTGAACTCTGGGCCTGGGCTTTATCCCTGATCTGTTCAGCTCAAGGCTACTGCCCTACCCCTTGAGCCACAGTGCCACGTCTGGTTTTCTAGTGGTTATTTGGAGATAAGAGTCTCACAGACTTTAGTGCCCAGGCTGGCTCTGAATGAGACCTCAGATCTCAGCCTCCTGACTAGCTAGGATTACAGCAGTGAGCCACCACTACCATGTTATCAAGTTATTTTTCTAAAAATTAAGGAAGGAGGAAGAGGAGGAGGAGAAGGAAAAGGAGGAGGAGGAGGAGGAGGAGAGAGGACAGAAGGGAGGGAGGAAGGGAGGGAAAAAGGGAAGGAAGAAAAAAGAAAGAAGGAAGGAAGGAAGGAAAGAAAGAAAGAAAGAAAGAAAGAAAGAAAGAAAGAAAGAAAAGAAAAGAAAGGAAAATTGAAATCCAATAGTCAAGCAAGGCTGACTCTTAGTATTCCCAGAATAGTGGCTCTTAGGACAGATCTTAAACTGCCTTAATTTAAGGCTGGTGTATAAATGCAAAATGGTATTTAAAGAGGTGGAGAGCTATTAATTAAAATAGGCTTGGTGAAATGCCAGGAATATCATCCCTTCTGAAAATTGAATTAAGCCCTGAATGTCAATGCAGAATTAACGTGAATAGTCTTTGTTATCCCTGTCCAAATGTATTTCATCCACCAACTGTGTAATACATGATGATTAACCAGAGGTTACAAGTTCTAGTTGAAACTCAGTCAAATTCTTTGGAACTATAATAGAAGAATACATTCAGGTCAAAGAATATTAACAAAGGAATTGTCATCATTTTAAAGGGCAAGCAAAGTGAGTGTTTCAAGAGGTGTTGAAATTTTGCTTAATTGTTCTCTTCTTGATCTATTGTTCACGATGATTTTAAAACTCTGTTGGCTGCAAGTTAGGAGCCAGTTACGCCAAATCTCCTTAAAAAGCATTTTTACATTTGAACGTTTAGAGAAGCTAGGAGCATAGATAAAAGGGGAATCTTAGCTCAGGTTTCCATTTCTCTGCATTGTGTAGAAATGTCCTTTTATGTACACTTGATGGAGAGCTGGGCGCCACATGGTGCAGACAAAGTTTTCAGTACAAGCTCCATATTTTGGGTGTTGGTTTTGTTTGTTTTTTATTAAATCTTTATTGAAAAGGTGATGAGCAGGGAGTTACCATTAATAAATAAGGTAATGAGTACATTTCTTTTTAAACACTGTTACCCCATCCTTCATTTTCTCCTGCTTACCCCTCCCTCGTTCTCTGCCCTCCAGTGGCTGAGTTCATTTCCAGCATAGTATCAAGTAAATGTGGATGTTGCATTGGTTCATCCTTTTTCCTGTTAATTCTGTGATTCCCTTTCTCTTTCACAGATCGAATAAACTTATATACAAGACATGGGGCATGGAAAGCTATGAGAACAGAAAAATCTAACTACAAACAGATAGCATAAGGACCTCTTGTTTGCACTTTAGGAGTTTATGTTAATATGCTTCATTATATATGGTTTTATGTGCTTAGCAATTGGATGATTACAATCCCCTGTAAAGAATATATTAGATGGGTGGTTTAAAAGGAGTTTTATTTGTTTCCTTTTTTGTCCTCGGCATATTTTGCTTTTGAGGAGCTCCAGATATGTAAAACTCATTGTCTTAATACTACTTGTTTATGTAGCAGAACCATTTGCATCATATTGAGGACTCAAGAAGACAGAAGAGCTATTGTCTATGAAAAAAAACAAGATGCACACTGTTGTAAAAATAAAACTGAATTTTCACAAACTGTAACCTATTACTGTACTTGCTATTTATAAGGACCCCAGAAAGTTTTCCACTCTTTTTGTTTCCTTCTGTATTTTTTTTACTTATTTATTTGCTTAGTGCATTGACTTTAACTCACTATGAATAGAACTTGGCACTACAAATACACTTCAGGAATCAAGAGCCTCTCTTTGGTATACATTCCCCTAAATCTATAGTTAAGCCCAGTGTTTAAGGTTATCGACGTGGCTCCCATCCAACTTCAGGTTAACATTTGCACTTTTTGCAATTTTCCCTGACGTGAGACTGTGAGTTACAATGCAAACAAGGTTTTGGGTCCTAGCTGGGGGATTTTGCATTGCCAGCTGGATGCAAATGAGCCACTCAGTCTCTGTAGAAGGAGGAGTGTGTATCAATACAGCTGTGACTGAGTTCTTAGGCTGATGTTCTAAGTGTGGGCCCTAGTCCAGCAACATCGGCACCTTCTGAACATGATGGAAATCCAATTCTCTGACCTTACCAAGTAAGCAACTTTTGGTCTAAATTTCTTAGATTCGCTGCATGAAGTAGAGCAAGTTCCTCAACTTGCCTGTGCCTGTTTTCTTCCTCTGAAAGCAGTTTTAAAATAAAACAAAACAAAACAAAAACAGAGCTGGGCGCTGTTGCTCATGCCTGTAATCCTAGATACTCAGGAGGCTGAGATCTGAGGATCATGGTTTGAAGCAAGCCCAGGCACTAAAGTCCATGAAACTCTTATCTCCAGTTAACCACTAGAAAACTGGAAATGGGGTTGTGGCTTCAGAGGTAGGGCAGTAGCCTTGAGCTGAAGAGGTCAGGACAACACCAGGCCCAGAGTTCAAACCCCATGATTGACAAAAAAATAAAATAAAAATAAACAAAAACTGTTGGTCTCCTAATGCGCAACTGAATGAAGAAAGCCTTAGCACTAGATGCAGAAGAAAAATCTAATCAACTTTAGACTGCTTCTATTTAATTATTATTGCCTCTTTAGAAACACCACACATTAATATTTCCTTTAGGTTATTTATATTCTCTAAGATAGCCTATTGTTTGTGCTATGTTAACTTTAGCTTTGAATGAGTCATTTAATGGTGCCATAAAATAAAAGAGGTCCAGGTCCTTCCATTTTTGAACCAATAAATCAAATGTATCCTTGCCATGGCAGTGTGAATGAATTCTTTTAAAAAATCTTATATGCCCCAAGCTTTTGATAAAACCAAAACTTTGAAAGTTATTTCAACATTTTTCTTTTCAGACATCTAACTATGTGGCTCAGACTGGCCTCAGAGTCACAATGCACCTTCAGCAGGCTCCTAAGTGCTGAGATTACATCATGTGATGCTACGCCTCACCTGTCTTCATTTTTCATCTGTTAAAAATGCTCTTTCTTTTCAATCACTTTTGATACACGTTGTTTTTCTAGAATAGCCTTTACAGTTAGGTAAGATAGCCTTATACCTGTGTCCAGCTCTTTCCCAGTCGTGTCAGGTTCAACAGTAACAACCTGCTGTCTCCATCTGTCCAGTCAATACCAAGCTGTCCTTGTTTTCTCCCTTCGGTGCTATCCCTTGCTGTTCCCCTAGACCACTTCCTAGCAAGGGATCTTGTCTCCACATCCAAATTATATCCAGCTCTTTCCATTGCTCTCCTTCTCCACATTACTCTAATCATCACTCCATAGACTTTGAAATCACTTCTTAATTGGCCTCTCTGCCTCGATTTTTACATCTTACAGATTAATCCTCCAGAAACATAAATCAAATAGTACTGCTACCACTTTCCACATGATTTCAGACTCCACCCTACAATAATCCACATAATTGTATCTAGAATTTGACCTCTCCCATCACCAAACACCTTATCACAGGTCACTGTCTTCCTGCCTTTATATGTTTCAAGACTCAAATTGGTATTCTTTGAGCAAACCATGCATTCTAACTTCAGGGCATTAACCTTGGCTAGCATTGTCTCAAATATCCTTCCCCATATTTTATGAAGATCTTCCTTCTCTTTTGTGTGCTTTGTTCCACAGGTCCCTTTCTCATCAGGCCATCTAATGGTGTCCCTGTCCTTAACCACCCATTTCATCTTGCCCTATTTTATGTTCTTCCTGGACTCACCATTCTCTGAAATGTTCTTGCTCATATAGCTTCTACAGAGGAGCCTTCTATGTGTTTTTAATGTGTACCTGGCACATAAGCCAGTGCCCTTATGAAATATGCAGCAACTTAATAAGTGGATAAATAACTGAATGATATCTGGATGATTCAGAAATGATTTGACTGATTTATGAATGACAGGTTTTTTTTAAAGAAATTTGGTATGGACACCCATGTCCATGCAGCATTATTTACCATAGCTAAAATATGGAACCAATCCAGTTGCCCATCAGAAAATGAATAGTTCAAGAAGATGTAGTACTTACACACAATGGAATTAAATGTTGCCTTCAGAAAGAATAACATCACTCCCTTCATAAGGAAATGGAAAGAATTGGAAAAAGATCGTATTAAGTGAAGTAAGCCAGACCCAAGGAAGTATAGGCTTCATGGTTTCCCTCATTTGTAATAATTTAGTATAGCTCTACAATTCTCTTAGCAGAGGATCACAATGGCTCAACAGCTATGTACAAATGGCCATATAGGATGAGGCTAAGTGAAGTGAACTCCAGAATATGGAAACAAGGGGTTTATCTCTGTGATTGTTGTTCTCAATGTACTATGTCAGGTTATTACTTTTCTCTTATTTTCCCCCTTACAGTTTATCTCATGTTGTTACTGTATCTGAATTTCATACCTGATGTATTGTATTTAAGTTTATTTGTTTATTTGAAATAGAGAAGGGAAGTAGAAACCCAAGTTGATTGGGAGGGAGTGGGGGGAGAGACAGTGGGAGAAAAACATAGGAAGGGAAGGGATATCAATGTACCCACCACCTGATGAATGTTACTGTAACCCCTTTATACATGACCCCAACAATAAAATACAATAAAAAAGGAAATTTAGAGCAAAAATCACTAAAACTTAATAAATATATGAAGTAAATACATTTGTTAAATACTTTGATTTAGACTGAAATTATCTACACACAATCAAAATATCATATAATGTGTGCATATGTATATTTGTATTTACATAGATATGTGATTTTTGCTTGTCCATTAAATGTACTATGTTTCAATAACTACCATATCTGAAGAGCTGGAAATAAGATGTATCTTAACCTGGGAGTGATTGTAGGATGTGTACAAATATGAAAGTCATCAAGTTTGTCCTGCAAAATGAATACATTCAGTGATATTTAAAGTCTGTAAGTTGTCCCATAAAACAAATATATAAATAGAAATATACAAATAGTATAGACTAAAGCTTAAACTTTATTCCCAACTCAAATTTTTTCCATATGTCACAAAGTCTAAGATTAATAACAGGTGAATTTTGAATTTCCATGAGAAGGAGATCTGTGATTTTACAGAGATTTTGAATTCTATCACATGATTAACAAATATCATTGTTCCCTTTACCAAGGCAGTAAATCAAATTTAAAATGAGTTAATGCTTGACTCTGGCTTAAAGAAAAAGTATGCTCATAGGGCAAACTTATTTTAGCTCAGAAAATATTTCACCATGTTGTCCCTCATGGCTTACCAATTATCCTATGACTTTTGTTGAATTTTGGAATAAGAAAACATTTCCTGATGTTTAGATAATGATACTTAGATCCAGGTGGTGGTTTCTTGTCTTTCATAAAAATGTTTCACAACTGTGTTTCACAAAAGCACAAATATGAGTCAGTTGGAATGGCCAGATGTAGCCAACCAAATATTTCCTGAATAAATAAATGTGTGAAGGTAAAAGGCAAAAGTATTGGAGGTAATTATTTTGATTTCAAACAAAGCTTTCTTTTCATTACAGTTTCTAATATTTAGATCCAATATTTGTTTTACTATAAACCAGAAAACTTCCATGCGTATCAATTACAACACAGTGATGGTTTGGATGATTTAGAACTATAAGTTTTGAAAATGTTTTGAGATGTGTAAAAAGCAATCCTTTAATGATTTAAATGTTCCCTTCAAAATTGGTACTAGGATTTCTGGGTGAAGTTAAATGACTTTCTCTTATTACCTGCCAAAATAAGAAAAAAAATATTGATTGAAAAGTGTTATTTTCTTCCAAATTTCCCCACTCACTTTCGTCTACATGTTAGGCAGATTTGGAGGAAAGGAAGTATTGGCTACTAGGAATTAGACAAATGACTAGGTAGACTATAACGAAACTATTTGTATCTCAAAGTTTCTATGCTGTATCTGACATTTGGAAGCTCCACAGCATTTATGTGAAATAGTAAAATAAGTAAGGAGACCTAAGGATTAAAAGTCATTATGCCAAATGAATCATCCCTTCCTAATTAATCCTTGAATATTAGAAATGACTTGAACACATCTGTCTAGTCTAAGTCATGATGCCAAGCTAATTGTACCCTCCTAAGTCTTGCAAATTATTAGTGCCTCAGCTGTTTTATTCATTTTCTTTTCTTTTAATTCGTCAGCTGTCATTAGGCCAAGAAAACATGGTCACCTACCAAGGGGAAAAAAGTTTTGTGGGTTCCACAAATGAATTCCACATTTCATGCATATGTGCTGAAGTAACTCTTTTCAACGCATGCTGTGCACTTCAGAGAGATACACATGTGCCTTCAGTGAATATCAATTGCAATGAATTAATTCTTTGAAGCAGTATAATTCCTTGGTTTCTGGTATAGCACATTCAATATTTTTTATTTGCTATCCAGAGTTATATAAATATCAGAAATAGTTTTAGAAGTTTTCCATCACTCCAAGACAAAGCAAACTTTTTCAGCATCTTTCCATCTTCCTTTCAGTCTCCACTTTAGAAATTTCATATAAACAGAATCATATAATATATGGTGTTGTGATTGGCTTCCTTCACTGAACAAAATATTGTAAAGATTCATCTAAGGTATAGCTGGTATGAGTTCTGCATTGATTTTAATGGCAAAATAAGATTTCATTGTATAGACAGGCTATTTTGTTTTTTCATTTTTCAGTTATGGACATTTTGCTTTTCTTAGCTTTTGTTTTTTGCTATAAGTGCCACCATGAGCTCCCATATACAAGTTTTGTTTGTATACCTGTATTTATTGCTCCTAGCTATTTGCCTAGAGATTGAATTTTGGTCATATGGTAGCTCTGCTTCTCTTAAGCAATTGGAAACTTTTTTCCTAAGTTGCTGTACCACTTTCATATTTCCACTAGTAGCACATTAGAATTTATAAATATTTTCCCATCCTATTGGTGGTGTTTATTTTTCTTGTTAGTGTCCTTTTTAGCATAAAGTTTTTATTTTTATTTTATTGCCAGCATTTATTTTTTACAAACGTCAGGAACTTTCATCTTCTAGTTAAGTGTTCTAGCACTGAACTATGTCACCAATTTAATGCAGTTTGATGTCTGAAGGGCTTTAATTTAGCTCTTTTCTGTTTTGCTGCATGTGATATTAGTATGTAAGAAATAGTTGCCTAATGCAAGGTTTTAAGAATTATGCCTATATTTTCTTCTAAGATTCTTATAGTTTTAACTTTACACTCAGATCTGTGACACATTTTGACTTTATTTTAGTATATAGTGTGAGATAGGGCTTCAAATTCATGATAAGAGTGATGAGAATTCTGTTTTAAGGACATGCAAATGTGAATCAATGGCAAGCTATAATCATCTAAGCACCATTCTCTGTTTTACTCAAGCTCTCAATATTTCAAATATTTTACATTAACATTGTGGTTGACAGAAAAATGCATCTTTACACCAAACTCAGCTTCAGTTTTCTATGTTAACCTTGCCTTCTATAAATAAAAAGTCAATATAAATAAAAGGTATAGGTCGCCCTGATGTTACAAAAGTTAAGAAAGTATATTCCAAGAAATAACATGGTATCATTGTAGGTTATCTCCCTGAATTTTTAGTTATTAAAAACTCTTTGTTTTTCTATAAGATTCAGCCTAAGTGTTAAAAATTCTTACATCAGGCTAACATTGAAATAAACTGTTTTATTTAACAGAGGTCACCGAGAGGTTTCCAATACTAGATCTGCCAGCTTTCCATGACTGTTATTGACATTTAGAATAAATAACTTAAGAGCAGAGTTTACATTCAAATCAACAGTGCAGTAGCGATCCTTTCTGGCCACATCCCTGGTAGCATTTGTTGTGATTAGATTTCTTGATCATGGCCACTCTACCTGGAGTAAGGTGGATTCTCAAAGTTGTTTTGATTTGCATTCTTTCATACCCAGAGATGTTGAGCATTTCTTCATATGTCTATTGGTTCATATTTACTCTGCAAAGAAGTCTCTCTTTAAGTCTTTAGCCTACTTTTTAATGAGATGGTTGTTTCTTTGAGGGTTTGTCTTTGAAAGATTCAATTTTTCGAGCTGTAGGTATATTTTAGATATGAGGTCCTTGTCTGTTGTATGTCTAGTGAAGATCTTCTCCAACTCTGTGGGCTTTCTATAGAACTTGCTAACTGTGTCCTTTGCCATACAGAAGTTCTACAGTCCCATTTGTCCAAACTATCTTTAACTTGCCGTGTTTCTGGACCTTTCTTTCCAGAATCGTATCCTCTGCAAAATTTTATTTCCTCTTTCCTTATTTGGATTCCCTTTATGTTTGCTTCTTGCCTTATTGTTCTGGCTAGCAGCCATTCTGGAAAGCAGTATGGTGATTCCTGAAAAGATTAAACGTAGAGCTCCCCTACTACCCAGCAATTCCACTCCTTGGCATTCACCCAACTGTCCAGAGACAAGGACAAATGAAAGCTACTAGCACAACCATGTTCATTGCAGCTTATTTACCATAGCTAAGATATGGAACCAACCCAGATGCCCCTCAGTAGATGAATAGATCAAGAAGACTTGGTATACCTGGTATATTGTATATATGTATATTTGTTTATTTGAAATAGGAAAGAGAAGGGGGGAAGATGAAGGGAAGGGTGGACAAAAACATGAGAAGGGGTATCAATGTGTGAGAAGTAATGCACCTCCTATCTGGTGAATATAACTGTAACCTCTCTATACATTAAAATAAAAAAGGAAAAAAAGAAGCCGTGGTATTTATACACAATGAAATTCTATGCTGAAATCACAAAAATGGCATCACCCCATTTTTAAATGAAGTAAGCCATTCCCAAAGAGACATAGGTTTCCCTCATTTGTAACATAGATTTCCCTCATTTGTAACAATTCGTATATGCCTTGGATTCTCCTACCAGAGAATCATAATGGCTCAAAAGCTATATACATATGGTCATATAGGATGAGGCTAAGTGAAATGAACTCCAGGATATGGAAACAAGAGGTTTATCTCTGTGATTATTGTTTTTAATGTACTAAGTTATTTCTTTTCTTTTTTTACCCCCTTATGGTTTATCTCATGTTGTTACTGTATCTGACATTGGTACCTGACATATTGTACATAAGTTTATTTTTTATTTGAAATAGGAAAAAAAGGGGAAAAACAAGATGATTGGGAGGGGGTGGAGGGAGGGAAAGTGGGTGAAAAACATAGGAAGGGAAGGGATATCAATGTTCAAGAAGTAATATACCCACTACCTGATGAATGTAACTGCGTCCCCTCCATATATCACCCCAACAATAAAAATACAATTTTAAAAAGGAGGCAAAACATTTTTGGGCTATCGGTGTCCGAGGTATCAGTCTATAACTGACTGGTATTCTGAGGCCTGCTGTGTAGCAATACATCCTGATGGAAAGTTCATATAATGTCAGGATCAGATAAGGCCTTTTGTTTTTATCATGATAATTCATGAGAAAAATAACACTGATACATCTGAATAATTTAAAAATAATATCTCAAAGAGAAAAATATATTATAAAAAATTAAGCCAAATGGAATACTTGGGATAAAGATAATGTTTTGTATGTGCTGGTCCATGGGCAACAAACACATACGTGCACATCAATAAGAGATGACACCTGTCCTACTAGAATGGTTCCTACAGTAAAACAAAAAAATGAGAATGGTCAAGAAATAAGAAGGTATTTACCATCATTACAAAATCTTACAGCACAAATACAAACAAGTACCAGAGACTGTTTGGTTCAAAGTTTCCAAGGTTGACTCACTTGTCTGTCACCAATGTCATATTTACATGTACCATTCTCATATTACTTTAATGGATATATTAGTGAGCAAATAATTTATAACAAAAACCAGGAAGCATGTATGTTGAGCTACCAATATCCATTTCTTTGACTCTGAAGTTTTACTTTATCCTAAGTTGGTCAAGCCTATGTGAACACAAACACATGTGCATACATGTGCATGTGCATATGCACACACACCTATACACATACACTGTTCAGTGAAACATTGTTTATGAGAGTAAAACTATACACAGATTGGAGATATGTTAAGTAAACATGGCATATCTATAAAATGGGATCTCTGCATACTAGAGGACAGATCAATTCTTAAGTTTCTAATGATTTCATCAATACAAAATAAGTAAAATTATATGTCAACAAAAATATGTGCAGACTGCACTACGGGCTACCAGCTAAATAGCCACTGGCTTTATGTGACTATTTAATTTTAAGTTCATTTGAACTGATCTGTCATAAATTTAATGTAATCAGATTTCCAAATGACAATGACCACATCTCAATAACTCAATAGCCATTAAAGTTTTCTCAATGTGGCAACCATACTGAAAAAGTAGAAAATAAGGGCTATCTTCTCCAAAATTTCTGGGACATAGCAGTGGTCTCAAAAGATGTTTGCGTGCAAAGTTTCCATGCTTGCTTCTGCATAGTGGGATTAAAAGTACATTTCCTCTCATTATATTTTTCTAAACTATTTGGATTTTTGTGAATATTTAGTGTGTTCATATTCAAGAGTTTCTCAGACATAAATAAGAAAAATCAACTCTGACCCCACCATATACAAATAAGCATTGCCGATTTTATGTTAGATTTCTTTTCTATTTTTGCTGGATAGAATGGTTATAGATACGTAGAACTGTAACATTATAGCATTGCATCTACATATCAATGTTTATTTGATTTGCTGTACTGGAGATGGAACACAAAGCCTTGTGTGTTGTAGGCAGCTACTAAGCTATAGCTCCAGATCTGCACAAGTTTTTAATATTGCTTTTTTATCATGTATGTGGTAACTTTTCCTTTGTATTCTTCATGAAAATTACTTGCAAATGTTGCATACAATGCTATCTTGTGCACTTAAATGATTGTTACTATGTATATTCTATTAAAATGCTTAGAAAATTTACACATCACTTGAATTTTGGAAATTCAAATTCATAAAGATGGCAGTGATTTATAGTTTTTTTGTTCATTGTACAAAAGCATCTAATACATCATACTTTGATGCTGTTTCAGTTCTAAATTACTATTCAAACCTGTCTTTGTAAAGCACAGTAACCTCAGAAACCAATGTTCCTGATAAAGTGTTTTTTATTACTAAAGTGTCCTTTTTCCACAATTTATTGTAAAATTGTGCAGAAATCTTTAACATTTGTCTTCTGTGGAGATATGTCTGAAAACGTGTCAACTCGAGTTGAGCTCTTTAGGAACTATTCTTCAAAGGATTGTACTTCACTAGGATTTTCTGGACTATATTTTGATAACTATTAAGATAAGTTAGCATAAGAATCAAAGAAAAAGAGTATTTGTGGGATATAGGTACAATAACCTGAACCCCATGGGAGAAAAAATTATAACTAATCTACTTGATATCTTGTTTTCCGGGATGCTTTTGCAGTAGTTACAATAGCTTTCAAAATAAAATGCCTTTGGTTTCTGTAGCCCTTTCCTGGTAGATAAGATCTTTCCAATTGGATTTACATTCTTCAAGTAGGAATAGACTCGAAATCACTTTGGACTTAGCCTATCAAAACTAAAACATATGATTGTAACCCCTCTTAACCCCCTTGTTTATCTACAGAATCAACATCTCAATAGTGTAGTTCAGAAACAGAATTATTACACCGACTTCCGTTCCTTCAACCTAGATAGCCAATCGAATACCAAGCTGGTTTTGCCTTACGTATGTGGTATTATTATTTAATAATACTACAGTACCCCTGATCCAAGTTTACTGGACTCTGCCATCTAAACTGCTTCAAGTGCCTCTTCTCTAATCAGTGCCATATTCTAGGAAATGGCATCCTAATTTCCATGCTTGAAATCAATCAGTGTCAGCACTTTGCTTTGGACCTTAAAGAAGAAAAGAGCAGACATCCTGGGTAGTATGGCTTCCTATTTGTCTCTCACCTTAGTTTCACCTTACCTCCTCTATTGGCATTCAACTTTCTCAAACTCTAGATTCTCCGTTAACATAGGACATTTGCGATGCTTCCTATCTGCCCAAAATGCTGCTGCTGCTTCTCCTCTCCCTTCTCCTCCTGTTCCTCCTTATCCTCCTTCTCCTTCTTTTTTGTTTTCTTCTTCTAATTAAAAGTCTTCCACCTTTCTCAAATTTCAATTGATGCTTCTTTAGTGTACCCTTCCTTAATTACTTTAATTGTACTAGATTCTCCAACTACATTCTTTTGCACTCTTTGAGAATCTGTGATTATTTCATTTTCTGGTACTGAGGCTTGAATTCTGAGCCTGGGCATGGTCCCTGCGCTACTTTTGCTCAAGGCTAGCACTCTACAACTTAGGCTACAGCACTACTTCTGTGGTTTTCCTGCCTGGGGAGGCTTCAAACCATAATCATCACATATCAACCTGCTGAATAGCTAGGATTACAGGTATGAGTCATCTGTTCCCAGCTGAATCTATGAATTTGGTAATGTCTATTTCTTCACCTGATTTTAAGCATCACCAAACTGATAATATCTATTATTATCCACCAATGTAACTGCATCAAATAGTACTATGTCAGCATAAATAAGAAGTGCTCAATTAAAACATTGTCAGTGGATACATAAGGACTATGTGGTAGATCCTCACAAGCACAGGAAAAATGGTTCATCTACAAATGAGCGTTTGGAGCAGAGAACAGTGCCCCTACCCAAATATATACTTCCATAAAAGGAAAGCCTCGATTATACTTCAGAACAAAACACCCTAATTCCAATACCCTTTGTGTTGGTCAGTCTTATAAGTAAACAGAGTCATTGCAGATCCAGTGCTATTGGAATGAGTCCAAGAAGCTAGCATCTACCCAGACCGGATCATTCTTGATTGTACTCTCCGAATTGTATCGTCTGGTTGCCAGTAGCTAGGGCTGGAGAGATCACAAAGATTTAGACCAGACAGACTTTGGCACAGTGTTTTCAGTTTCTTGTCATCGTTAGTGAAAGAATTTTCAACCAAAACAAAGTAAGGAAATGGGAAGAAATCTTTATTACAGAGTAAAAAAAAAATAAAACAACAAAATACACACTCGAGTTCAGTATGGCCTTCTCAAGAGAGAATCACACTACTGGGATTTTGGAGAGCTTATATTGGGGGAAAAGGTTAACAGAGAGGAAGACAGTCGATGACTTAAGGTTGGGAAAAGGTGGAGGATTCGTTTTCCTGATGTTACAAGTTGTGGGATGCATTATGAAAGCAGATATGGGATGGGAACAACCATCTTTACAAGAATAATAATATGGAGATGGTAGTATAATGAGGAAAATGGCCCTTAGTGGTTTTCTTGGTCAGCCATATTGCTCCAAATGGGGTTTGGGTGATATTGCCTCTTCCTTTGCCTCCATGATATTCTGTTACAATAATACAGCCTTGTGATTCTAACAGCCTTTATCCATTGTGTAGTCTGCCTTTTTATTTTCCTATGCCTAGCTAGCCTATCTCACATTACACATGAGAGAGACAGAGAGAGCTGTGAACAATAAAGACCACAGTGAAATAATCTTCTGGGAACAAAAAAAATCATAGGAGGACTAAAATAGGGCAGTTTATATAAATGGAGATCTGAAACAGCGCTGCTTCAATTAACACCATGCTCTGTTACCAGTAGCATCGAGTTTCACTTATTCTAACTTTTCTTTTTTTTTTGCCAGTCCTAGGTTTGAAGTCAGGGTCTGAGCACTGTCTTTGGACTTTCTCAAGGCTAGAGCTTTATCATTTGAGCTTCAGCACCACTTCTGGCTTTTTTTTCTATATATGTGATACCAAGGAATTGAACCCAGGTCTTCGAGCATGCTAGGCAAGCACTCTACCACTAGGCCAAACTCCCAGCCCGACTTATTCTAACTTTTACGGACCACCTCTAGATTAAACCAAGAAGTTAAATCTAATATGCACTGGATTACCTGGAATCACTTTGTACCAGTGCATGAAAGATAAAGTTAAATGATTTGCCTAATGTGCCATTCACTGATTGTAAACAAATAAATAATGCGTTACTAGAAAGTAAAAAAACAAAAAACTTTCAATGAAATAAATTGTATAAAATACATGAGATGAATACTCAAAACCTATCACCTTCTGATTATTCTATTAAGTGCTGTGGTTATTACAGGCTTTTGATTCCCTGTTTATTCCCCATGTAGAATTGTGAAAAGAGGGGCTGGAGATAGTTTTATGGCATGGAGATGTCATTGATCTGCATAATCCTACTGAAGAAATAAAATCACTCAACTTTCAAGATGATTTCTTCTCATTGAAAGACGAAGGCAGAGTTAGTAACTTCGGTCTTCATGCATAATGTGCTTTGATGGATCAATAGAAATGAACTATAGAAGATATTTTCCTACCTTCAAGGATAAGCACATACTTAAAAAGGCATATTTAAGAGAGGGATTTTTGTAGATGCTATGAGTTGTTCTTCTAAAAAAGAAGAAAGTAAGCATCACATCTCTTTGAGACTGAATTTTAATCAATTTTATATCCCTGAGATTTGGAAGATATACTACATTATTGATCCTTATTTATTATGGAATTGAATTAACAGATGCATTTCCACAGTAGTAGAGAGATAAAAGGAAATGAATGAAAATACAACTAATAGTTAATCTAGAAGTTCATTTAAAGCCCTCTGAAGATATATATTCACATCTCTAAATTATTGATGAATTAACTTTGTATTTCAAATGTCTTCCATGATTTATAGTAGATTGTTGGAAAATTTCTATAATCTTATTAACATCTATTGTTTTAGTAAGAAAATAAGTAACTGTTTTATGTGTCATACGTAAGTATGTCAGTCATCACAAAAATTATTCAGAAATATTCTTCATGGGGCTGGGAGCATAGCCTAGTGGTATGAGTGCTTGACTAACATGCATAGAGCCCCAGGTTTGATTCCTCAGTACCACATACTAAGAAGCCAAAGTGCCGCTGTGGCTCGAGTGACAGAGTGCTAGCCTAGAGCAAAAAGCACCCAGGGAGAGTGCTCAGCCTCCCCTGAATTCAAGCCCCAGAATTATCAAAAAATAAATTATTCTTCATGTGCATGTGGCACAGTTCTAACCTTGAGCATTATAAACACTTTCTAGTAAGCAGTCATTAATACCATCCTCAACCTCATGTAGAGACTTAGCTGAAGTTCACAGGAAATACGTTGCCCAATTTTCTTTTTTTATATAGTTTTATTGTAATTAATAAAAGGGTTTTATCAAAGTCACCAGATAGAAGGTGCATTACTTCACAAACATTGATACCATTTCTCATGCCTTGGTCCCCATTTCTCTAACCCCCACCCCCACCCTTTACCTTGTTTTCCCCCTTTCCCTATCCTATTTCAAATAACCAAATAAACATATATACAATATATTAGATAACAAGGTAAAATACTGTAACAATATGACATAGTCAAGGGACAGCAAAAGACATGAGACATAACATACTACATTAAGGACAACAATCACTCATTATATGGCTTTTGTTTCCTTATCCTGGAGGTCCTTTCATTTAGTGTCATACTGTATGGCCTTATGTGTCTAGGTTTTGTTCTATTGTAAATCTCTGCTAGGAGAGTCCAAGGTGTCTACTGATTATGACCAATGAGGGAAACCATTGAGCCTATGTTCCTCTGAGTCTGGCTTACTTCACTTAATATGATTTTTTCTAAGTCTCTCCATTTCTTTACAAATGGGGCAAAGTCATTCTTTCTGACAGCAGCATAGAATTCCATTGTGCACAAATACCACAACTTGTTGATCCACTCATCAACTGAGGGACATCTAAGTTCGTTCCATATCTTTGCTATGGTAAATTGTGCTTCAAAGAACATCGTTGTGCTAGTGGCTTTAGTATGTCCTTGTTTCAGGACAATTGAGTAAATTCCAAGTAGTGGAATTGTTGGGTCATAGGGGAGCTCTATGTTTAGTCTTTTGAGGCACTGCCATACTGCTTTCCATAGTGGTTGAACGAGTTTGCAATCCCACCAACAGTGTAGTAGTGATCCCTCCTGGCCACATCCCCTCCAGCATCTGTTGTCATTCGTTTTCCTGATCCTGGCCATTCTAACTGGAGTGAGGTGGAGTCTTAGAGTTGTTTTGATTTGCATTTCTTTTATGACCAGAGATGTTGAGCATTTCTGCATGTGTCTATAGGCCATTTTTGTTTCTTCTTCAGAGAAGACTCTCTTTAAGTCTTTGGCCCATCTTTTAGTGGGATGGTTATTACTTTGGAGATTAGTTTTGGAGTGATTCAATTTTTTGAGCTGTTGATATATTTTAGATATGAGGCCTTTGTCTGTTGTGTGGTTGGTGATGATCTTCTCCTACTCTGTAGGCTTCCTAATTAATTTACTAGCTATGTCCTTTTCCATACAAAAGCTCTGCAGTTTAATGCAGTCCCACTTATCCAGCCTTTCTCTGATTTGTTGTGATTCTTGGTCCTTATTAAGAAAGTTTCAACCTGTGCCAAGGAGGCCTAGTGTATCTCCTATTCCTTCTTGTACAGTTTTCAGAGTGTCGTCTTTTACCTCCAGCTCTTTGATCCATTTGGAGTTAATTCTAGTACAGGGTGACAAAGAAGGACCCAACTTTAGTTTTCTGCAGGTGCTTAACCAGTTCTGCCAGCACCACTTGTTGAAGAGGCTATCTTTCTTCCATTCTATTTTTTTGGCTCCCTTGTCAAAGATTAGGTGGCCATAGGTCTGTGGTTTAATATCTGGGTCCTCAGTTCTATTCCATTGGTATTCAGGCCTGTTCTTGTGCCAGTACCAAGCTGTTTTGATAATTATAGCTCTGTAATAGAGTCTAAAGTTTGGTATTGAAATTCCTCCTGCGCTGTTCTTTCTGCTAAGAAGTGTTTTTGCTATACGAGGTCTTTTATTATTCCATATGAAATTTTGGATTGCCTCTTCTATTTCTTTAAAGAATGACATTGGGATGTTGATGGGTATTGCGTTGAATTTGTAGATAGCCCTTAGCAAGATTGTCATTTTCATGATATTGATTCTTCCAATCCAGGAGCATGGGAGGTTTTTCCATTTCCTTAGTTCTGCTTTAATTTCCTTTTTCAAGGTTTTAAAGTTTTTATCAAAAAGGTCCTTTACATTCTTAGTTAAGCTAATTCCTAGGTACTTTATTTTCTTTGAGGCTATTGCGAAAGGAGTTGCTTTCCTGATTGTTGCCTCATTCTTCTCACTGTTGGCATAAAGGAAGGCAGTTGATTTTTGATGATAAAAAAATTCAGGTATATTTTAACACCAAAAATATTTCTACCAACAAAGATGATAAAGTTTTGCCAAGGTATTTTATTTTGTGTATAGCTAGCCTACAAATAAAATAGCTTTTCTTTAAAAACCAACATCTTGAATAGTGAAGGTTCACTCTGGCATTTAACTTTTGTCAATTTTGAGCTTCAATTCAGTGCTTTCCTCTCGGGATCAGCTTGAGTTTTCATGCAGGTGTTCTACAATTTGAGCCATGCCTTCAGCCAGATTTTTTGCTGGTTCTTTTGGAGATGGAATCACATGACCCCCTTTAAAAAAAAAAAGGTTGGACTAGCTTCATACCTCAGTCCCCCAAATCTCATCCACCTGAATGGCTAGGACTGCAGGTATGAGTGAGATGTGGCTGGCAACTTTTCAAAAAATAAATTCTTAGCTGGTAGGAATTCTTCAATTCAGTGTTCTAATGACAGGGACACATGGAAAGAACTGAGTCCTCCATTCTTATGTGTAGAACAGTCTTTACTTATCAGTGACTGATGACCTAAAAATAAGAATTGCTAATGAGCTTTTAACTGGAGTAAAACTCAATGCCTCTTTGCAATGAACATGAAGTAATTTAATTCTGAATCTTGATAGTTGAGATGCAATTGACTTACTCAGCCAGACAGTCTCTATTTTGTGATTACTATAGGCACAAAGATGTTCTAAGACTTAACTTTAAAAATGGAGTTAATATTTCCCCCTTAAAGGCAGAAGAAATAAAGCTACAAATGGAATCTAATTATTGATTTAGAACTTGTAATTTATAATTACAAGCTTGGAGTGGTTTCTGTGAATTATTTTTCTCTTCTAAGTACACACCAAAAACTCACAAAATGGACAAGTGGATCAAAGATACTTTCTCTCTAACCTTGTCCCAAATTTTGTATATATATATATATATGAAAACATTATGATCATATTAATCACTTCGTCAAACATCTGTTGTCTGCAATCATTGTTTAATTACCATTCATAAAACATGAATTCTTCCTGGTTATTCTCTTTTAATCTTTTATTAGTTCCAGATAGCTAAAAATGTCTCTTTTGCAATAATTATTTATTTAATTTTTTTGATTACATATTTCTTTTTTCTGGGTCATGAAATTGATGTTTTTATGGTGGCTTTTGATCTTTCTGGGAGGCCTCATTCACTTCATTCCCAACTTGACGTTGGAGCATCAAATTACATCAGGCAAAGCTTTGAATTGGAATTTTCTCTTTTTGTAACTTACCTGAAATATATACCTCCTCACCCAGCCAAACAGAGTAAAACTTTTAATTAGCTAACGAGAGAATTAATGGTACCAAATAAAAAGTAACTCAGTTCAAAAACAAAATGGTTTTGTTTGTCTTCTTTCTTGGGCATGTCTTCAAATTCTATTCTTTCTTTGTAAGGATTGTGTACAGAAAAACCTCAGAAGACAGGTCAGAATAACTAGCCTCAGTAATCAGACCATGTTGGCCCAGCATTTAGCTAAGTAAATAAGAATGCAAGTTTATTCCCTGTTCAGAAGCTGGCAGCAAATTTGCTAAGTGATTGATTTGATGCTAATTTTCTGCTTGGACTGAGAAGTCTTTCAGGCCCTGTCCTATGGGAGGAAAAGAAATCCGGCCAAGTTGACTAAACCTCTATTTTAGGTTTTATTTTGAGTACCAAAAATTTGGATACTTCCCTTTCCCAGAAAAAAAAATTAGCAAACTATATCTCCAAGGGATTCTTACTTATTAGTTCAAAAAATGCAACTTTTTCTCAAAAGATGGCAGAAGTTCTATATGTTCAGATCACAGGTCATTCTGAAGGCAGAATTTAACAGCGCTGTGGTAGGTTCTGACTTTCAGATCATTTTAACACCCTATCACTTTACTTCTGTACTCAGAGTTAGAGAAGGACCACACCCAGAGCCTTGCCCATGTTTCTGCCAGCAGCCCAGATGACAGTCTTCTTTTGGTTACTCTACAATGATACCAGATTAGCTGATAAGGACAAAGGTTGTTTGGGCTCACCATTTGAGAGGATTCAGATAATGATTGGCAGACCTGTAGCTTTCAGGACTCTCATAGTAGAGAGAGAGATGATGTTTCATGGTACAGTCTCAAGCATAGCACATGGCCAAAGAGTGAAAAAGTGAGACTAAGGGCAAGCGTACAGTCAAGAAAAAGAGAAAGAAAGAAAAGAAGAAAGGAAGGGAGGGAGGGAGGGAGAGAAAAAGAAAGAAAGAAGGAAAGAAAGAAAGAAAGAAAGAAAGAAAGAAAGAAAGAAAGAAAGAAAAGAAAGAAAGAAAAGAAAGAAAGAAAGAAAGAAAGAAAGAAAGAAAGAAAGAAAGAAAGAAAGAAAGAAAGAAAGAAAGAAAGAAAGGAAAGAAAGGAAAGAAAGGAAAGAAAGACACAAATCCCAATATTCCTTTCAAGGGTACCCCCTACCTCTGGTGATCTGACTGAATGATCTCCCATTAAACCAAACCAAATTTGTTTTTCTACCACTTCCCAAGATTACCAAGCTTCCCAAGATTATAGCACATGGACCACCCACAATCATTTAAGATCAAAACTAGAGAAGGTGTAAGAAGTTAAAAAAATAATTTTAAAACTTTGTGAAAATTATCTTCTTTGTCTTGATAATAACCATGAGTTGAGGAGGAGATGGAGATTTTTTTTCATGTCCATATATAATTCATGGGATGACCAGCAGATATCAATTCTCAAATGAGAATTGTGATCCATTAAAAATATGTTGCTTAGCTGGGCACAGTGCCTCACACCTGTAATCCTAGCTACTCAGGAGGTTGAGATCTGAGGATCATGGTTCAAAATCAACCTGGACACAAAAGGACCTGAGACTCCAATTAACCTCTAGAAACAGGGTGTGGCACCGTGGCTCAATGGGTAGGGCAGTAGCCTTGAACTGAAGAGCTTAGGGACAGCGCCCAGGCCCAGTTTAAGCCCCATGACCCACACACACAAAAAAAGTGTTGCTAAATGGGAGTCTGACAGGTGACTGAGGACCATAGTTCTGAAGAAAGAAATGTTCAGGAGTAGGAGTGTGGCCTGGTGGTAGAGTGCTTATCTAGCATGCACCAAGATCCCGGGTTTCGATTCCTCAGTACTACACACATAGAAAAAGCTGGAGGTGATGCTGTGGCTCAAGTGGTAGAGCTCTAGCCTTGAGGGAAAAGAAAAACCCTGAGTTCTAGCTTCAGGACTGGCAAAGAAAGAAAAGGGAGGGAGGGAGGAAGGAAGGAGGGAAGGAAGGAAGGAAAGAAAGAAAGAAAGAAAGTAGGAAGGTTCTCTTTGAGCCCTGGGGCATTTGTTTTGCTTCTGGAATGTTTTTTAAAGGTCACTTTCACACAGTAAAATGCAATTCTGTTTTGAAATCCTACAAGCTTCAGTTCTTTCCATGTTACTCTCCTCCTATGCTATGACCTCAGGGTAGGCTAAACTTTTCTCCCATGTTTATTATCCAGGACCCCAAATTACGTGAGCTGCTGGATGTGGGGAACATTGGGCGCTTAGAGCATCGCATGATAACCGTGGTGTACGGGCCTGACCTGGTGAACATCTCCCACTTGAATCTCGTGGCTTTCCAAGAAGAAGTAGCCAAGGTATGGTAAATGGAAATCTCAGAAGCTCTGTCTTCCATCTGGATTTGTGTGATCATGTACAAACACTCGGGAGAGATTTTTGGATTGATATCATATTTAGCCTGTGTTAAAATTCTATCTAAAAATAACTCAGCTGCCAAGGATAGGTGCAATTTGAACACTCCCAAATATTACACATCTACTTTGAATTATGGATGGTTTTTTCCCATTAGGAATGAGGCATCATATATAACTTCTTCGCAAAACAAAATGTACATAAAGCCATATTTCAGTCTATCTGAATAACTTAAACGAAAATTATCTTGGCTTCATACCTACACTTTTTTCAACTCTGTTTCTTAACTCTAAGGGAAGGCAACTTAAACACATTTAGTTTTTGTTGTTTGTTTGTTTGTTGAAACAAAGTCTCACTAATACCTATAGACTACCACCATTCCTATAGCAGTTATTCAGTTCTTATATGAAAGAACATTAAAATCTTAAATTTAATTTTTAAATAATAGTAAGTAATGCTTATTCAGCAATGGATTCCAAAGATGTATTGAATATGTATGTCTATCTTCTAAGGAATTGCTATTTTCCTAAGATAAGTTTTTCAGATGCATACAGAAATAACTAGAATACCGGCACAAACCAGCACACAAGATGTGGTGAAACTTCATGAACCTATCCATTCAAGACTGATGCTTCCTCTAGAACTGTTCAGTTAGCATTAGAGTGAACATTAGAAAAGGCTTCTCGTTTCTTCATATTTCAAGTTAATAGGATGTTTCTAAGTTCACTTTTGTGCAATTTCCATCAAGAGTTAAAAATATAAATCCAGGTATTCCTATCTTTGAAGTCTGCCTGTCATATGTGCCCCTGCAAGCATCCCCTGTCACAGATCACAAAAAGTGCTACTCCGTTTACTCTGCCTGGTCTGGACATTGTCATCTTTGATTTTTTTAGTCCCTCTTTCTCTGGCAATTTCATGAGCTATAATAAATGACTTTGCCTGACCTCTAATTTAGTAGTGATTTTTGGCAGGGATTTGTGTTCAATATTTTTATAACACAGACTCCAGTTCCTACAACAGAATGAATGAAATGTCAACCAGTTTTAATTCTCTGGGTGTTTAGAAACTACACTTTCCCAATATGTTAAAACCCTAATCTATTTTCTCTTTAAGAATGGAGTTACGTATTTGCTTCTTTTGGATAGTTCACACCTGGGAAGGTTTCAGGGCAATGAAACTCTGGGTGACAGCATTAAGTTCTTTCCTGCGACAGTCCTTATTCTGATGTCCCTCTGTTAACATAAGTTATGTTCTTAATATCTTTCATTCCTCAGTGCATAGATGGAGAAATGAATGGATGAATACAAACAAACAAATGCTAAACACAATTTTTTAAATTACTTCTCTGAAATCTAACCTTTTTCTTTTTAGAGATGACCAATTCATGATCTTCACTAAACTTTGGGTTAAAATTTTCAATAAATGACAATCGCTTTCAGGGAAATTTTACTAAGTGAATACTGGTCTTCTATTTCATTCCAGTCTGCCTAGTGTAACTTCATTAAAGCTATATTTGAAATATATTCAATTTCCTTCTGTCATTCCTAGTCAGTAATTTTCTATAGAAGTTTTGTTCTTTTATATTGCAGAGACCCTGTAACATTCCCTGATAGGACTATATCTATAACGATCTTTCTAACACCTGTTACTTGGTGTCTGTGGTATAATGAATCAAGGCTGTAAGGTTTTGTCTTTTCTAGCAGCAATCATTTGTAGGCTACTCCCTCCCCACCAGAAAAGTTCACTCAATTATTCAACGCATGTCTTAGGTGAGTGCCTTTCCTTGGCCAGACACAATCCCGATGACAAATATAGAACAGTGAAGAAATTTAAAAAAGAAAATAAATTAAGCTGCAAATGTACTGTATCTCTGGTGGTGATCTATATGGAAGGAAAAAATTCAGAGGAAAGGAAATATAGAGAAGAAAAGGATGATACCTATGGACGATAAAGATAAAATGCAGATTACAAAGGAATTGCTCAGAGGCAACCCTATTACAAATTTCTGAGAAATCCAATTCTCAGAACAAACTTAAACTGGGACTTAAACCTTCTTTAAGAAGAATTACAGATTTTCATACTCTTTGTTCTTCCCTAAATCACTTGCAATTGAATTTATTTTTTTAGTTTATATCATTCTGTTTTATTTTATTCTTTGGCCTATTACCATGTCTTGAACTCAAGTGCTGAGCTTATTTGGCTTGCTTGCTTGGCTATAACTTTACTGGGTTGAGCCATACTTCAAGCATGGCTTTTTGCTGGATATTTTGACAAAGTAGTCCCGTGGACTTTTCTTTTCAGGATGGATTCAAAGTGAGAACTTAAATGGGAAGAATTATAGGCATGAGCCATCCAGAACCATTCAGAAACTGAATTTTTAATTTATTCCTTCAGGAAGCTATCTTTCAACTTCCCTCTCTAGAGATAGGATTAAGAATAAGATTGAAATTAAACAACAATCATAGATATCAAATCCTGCCTGACTTATCAGGCCCTTTAAACCCTAATAATCATTTTCCTTCCAGAAGTGTCTCCTGTGACTATAGCTTGGAAATGGGCAGTGTTTTTAACATATTCTCTCTGAATCAGACAATGCTGTAGTCATACATACTTGCTCTCCTGTGATCAAGGAGAATCTTGTATCTGCCGTAACTCAAGCCACCTCCTTGGGATCCCCTGAGTTCTCTGCAGAGTTTCAACAAAGGTGCTGAATATCAAGATCCTCTGTACTCTCTCCTACACTTGGCTCCAAGTCTTCTAGGGCTACATGATGTATAGTAATGTTAGAGGTATCATCAAACAAAATGGAAACAGGGAAAAGCACCAATAAATTCTACAATAAATATGGATGGCTTAGGGTCTCAGGAAACAGAACAGAGGTGAAATAAAAACCTAGACCAAACACACTCAAAGAGACACTCTGCACTTTCTGGATTCCTTCCCAGTTCTCTTGATGATGAGATCTTCTTTACAAATGAAGGCTGATTTACAATGCCAGGTACTTGCCTCATTCACAGGAATGATTTTTCTTCACCATGGTTACTTCCTTCTTGGCTCCAGACCCTTCTGGTCTAGCATGGACCCTGGACCTAAATACTCATATGTAGCTCTCACCCCTCACATATACCATTTTCTTCAGAACTACTTTAACATAGACTCTGACTGTATGCCTTTTTCCAGTGGTCTGATCCTGTCATTTTCTCCAAGCCCTGGTCCTGTCTCCTTTTTAGATTCTCCAATATGGAGTGTAATGTATTATATCCTTGGTCACCCATCAGTTAACTCCTGAAAAAAGCATCAGACACAAGGAAAATCCCTAGTTCTCTGAGACAACATAATCTTAGCTGAAGCATTGTAGGCATAGCCCTTTGCAGGAACTGAGCAGACATATTAATAATTGTATTACATGAAGTTGAAAAAGAGAAGACTTGGGGTAGTTGTTGCAACCTGAAAATCTTCCTGAG
This sequence comes from Megascapheus bottae, assembly GCF_031878675.1. Lineage (NCBI taxonomy): Eukaryota > Metazoa > Chordata > Mammalia > Rodentia > Geomyidae > Megascapheus > Megascapheus bottae. Next base: position 23,221,577 of record NC_143526.1, on the reverse strand, counting down.
GCATTCTTTTTCATAGCTGCTCTCTGGTTCCTAAAAATTGTTGTCTTAGAGAAGTGATATATGACTTGTGTGTATCTCAAAGTCACCGGTGGGCTTGTGAAAACATACTGTATTGGGCTCTGACCCCACTAATTCTGGGATGAATCCTGAGTGTCTGTGTCTCTAAACAAGGCTGCTAGCCTGGACATTGCCAGGACATTCCTTAGAGAAGAATGGGCTCCATGTTGCCAAATCTTTGCATTTTGTTCCAAAATGAACTGGAGAATGCACACAAAGATGTGAAATAGTGGCAACAGCTCTTTTCATGTATCGTGTGAGCTAAAGAGAACACAAATACAGGCAAAGGGACTTTATTTGGAAGCTTTTTTATCTAGGTTCATATTAAGGAAGAAAAACATTGCACTAAGTAAAATTCTTAAGTCCTGACCACTGAGCACAATGAGGAAAGCATGTCATATTTTTTACAGATTTGAATCAGCATTGTCCGGCTCATTTGAACATTCCCTACTTTCCAAAACATTCATTTTCTGGGTGTCTGAAAACTGTTCTTTCTACATTGATTACTTTTTAAAGAAATAACTAGCTGCCTTTTAGTAACCATTATGGAATTTTTTCAGAAGTTTGAATAGGTATTTATACCTATGCCTCAAATTAGATCATATTCTTAATAGAGTATCTCTATGAGCTACGAAAGGAAAAGAGACAGAATAATATGAAAAAAAAAATGTTTCAGATGCCTCCAGTCTCCCTTTGTAAGCCTTTAACTGGAAAATGTAAAATAATAGTAATGATGATGATAAAGGAGACAGGTCATGATTTAAGTAGGCCAGATTTAAAAGTCAGGAAGAGTACAAATGCTACACAGTGTTCTGCAAACTCACCTTTCAACATTCAACCATTAATTAAGGAAATGTAACCCAACAAATTGGGAAATTGCTGCTAGGGGAGGGAAATATGAGCTGTTCTGATGGCTGGCCAAAACAGGACAATTGTAAATTAGATATTAACCACATGCACAGGCTACAAGTTTGGGTTACTGTGGGAAAGAACAAAGCAGGAAAAGGATAATGTGATCTGAGATTGAAAGTCCAGGATGGGGTATCATACATAACAGTGAGCACTAAAAAGGGACATGAGCTTATAAGCCCCTTAATGACATAGGTATGTTCTGCAGTCATAAATTATCAGATATGGGATTCGTCTACTCACTAATTTATTTAACTACACTCTTCACAATGTGCCATGCTCTGTGTTAGATGTTGGGGGTATAGCAACAAACGAAATAGAAAGAGAAAGGGTAAATGTCCTGAATCTAGAGATATGCTGGTATGTTTAGGATCAACAAAGGGTAAGTGTGACAGGAGCAGAGTGAGAAGATGGAGAGAGGGTGGTATCAGTGAAGACTGAAAAGCAACAGATGTTGCCTCCTGGGGGAGTGTTGCTAACCGTGCACAGACTTTTCCTTTTATAAGTCAGAAACCATTAGATGATTTCTACCTAAGAACAGTTATAGCCCAACCTAGCATTCAGCAATAAGCTGAAGAGAATCATACTCATGGAATCTACAACATTATTTAAAGTATTAGAATATGTTAAACCAAATTATCAATGACTTGGGTATGAGAAGGAAACAATCCATATATATGAAAATATGTATATATATATATGGAGAGAGAATATATGCTTATGAACAGTATGAAAGAGGAATCAAACATGCTGCTAGAACTTGTGTCCCAAGGAACAGGAAGGATTGGGATGTCACGTACTGACATAGGAAAAGTTTAACCCAGAATGTAAATTTTTGCTCAAAGAATATCACAAGGGTTGAGTTCTGATCATATTTAGCTTGAGATTATTTAATAACCATTTCATTATTAAAGTGGAGCCTGTTGAGGAAGCTACTGGACATTTGGGCCCAAATATAACATATAAATTTCAAAATCATTGACTATTTCAAAGTTATCTTAGTACTTAATGAAACTGATGAGATCAGCTGGGAAGTGGCTGTAGTTAGGGAAAATATCCAAGGTATGAAACAAGAACGTTCCAACATGGAGAGACAAGAAATATTCAAAAGTATGAGGCCAAGCTAGAACAGCTCTTTAGGTGGCAACCAGGTAAATGGGTGTCATTGAAAGTCGGGCAAGAAATAATAGACCAAGAGAAGTGATTAATTATATCAAACATGACTCATAATTCATGTAAGATGAAGGCCAAAACTCAACAGTTCAATTCAATGATGCAAAGCACATGGGTTAGCCTTATTCAAACAACTTTAGTTAAGCAAGTGGCTTCCAATCCTTGATTGAAGTGAATTCTGGGGACACGAGAGGAAGCCAATTAAGAAATCTGAATAGATGGCTCTTTTGAGAATTGATGATGTGAAAACCAGCAGAGGACTACAGGTATAGTCCAGTGGCATACAAAAGGCTCTTGGTGTGATCCCCGGTGCCATAAGTAGACAAAGGAAGACAGAATAAATATGCAGAAAAAAGAGAATTCTGTCAATGTCGATGCAAATAGTACTAGAACATGTCTTTGTATAGGTAAATTCCATAGCACTTAGTTCAGAACTTAAAATTACAACTTGAGTATCAAGTTCAGCTAACCACTGACTATTGTTGTATAAGTAAAGTTTTGTTGGAACACAACCATACCTATTTATTTCTGCATTGCTATGGCTACTTTTACATGACAGTTTAATAGTTATGATATAAGCCATATGACCCTAAAAGGCTAATATACTTACTGTGGGATTTTTTTGGAGGGGATAAATATATAAAGACAGCCAGACAAAAAAACAGATGGACAGACAGATAAATAGATACATAGATGGTATATCTCTTTATATCCATATATATATAATTAAATAGTTGTACCAATGATTTTCAATTTTTAATCTATTGTTTTAGTTTTTTCAACTCTACTGAATTGCACAGGGAAGCTGAGTCTAGTAATCTTTATTTCTTCTTTTATTTCTTCTTTCTTTCTTTTATTCCCTCCTTATGTAGCCATGTAGCATAGTTTAACCTGGAATTCACTATGTAGTCCAGGCTATTCTTAAATTCATAAGCCTCCTGCCTCAGCTTCCCAAGTGCTGGGATTACAGGTTTTCACCACAGTATCTGTCTGAGGCTGAGCTAAGACAGGAGCAAAACACATTCCACCTAGACCAGAAAAAGGAAGGAAAGTGGAGTCCATTGATACAGAAGATAGAAACTATTCCTGGAGGAGAGAAAACTTCATGGAGTGGAGAATACCTCAGTTTCCTCAGTAATAGAAGCAGTTCACTGAGAATAAGAACTTTTTATCTCTCAAACACTTTCAGCACTGGTTACTGAATTGCTTTAGAGATCTGACTGGAAAGGTTAACATGAACTATGAAAGACAGGTCATTTACACCTATCCACAAAAATGGTGTTATTTTGAGCAAGCTAAGTAAATGATTCATCAGATCAAATTTTCCCTTGCCAATGCCTTTGCAGACAATTCTTTTCTGTTGCCTGTTCAGTTTCAGACTGTGTCCTATCTTATGTCGATTTGGGAAAGATTTGCGTGGAAATAGACTTACAGCTCCCTATACTACTCCCTGAAGTCTTGCAATCTAAGCAGCTTAGTGTGGAAATCGCAAAAGACAGATGGCTATATGCCAGAAACAGCTCCCAGAACTCATGCCTATGCGGGCCTCAACCTTCAGGTCTCAGGAATCCAGTATGCAGTTGTTGGGAGACTGCTCATTATCTGGAGAATCTCAGCAAGTTGTGAAATCTGTCCCATAAAGTAACTCAGAGGAATTCCCATGTACAAAAAAGGGAAAAAAGTTAAACCTTTTCTATTTTTTAGTTTAGAAAAAAAATCACAATTTGTTTTGGCATGGTATCCTTTAGATCTGATTTGTTTCTGATCATCCATGATGAAAATGGAATAGTTGACTTCTGGAGATACCTGAAAGAATACTATAAGAAAGATTAAGTCATGGAGGAAGAAACCAGAAATACAGAAGCCACGGGGGTGGCTGTACTCCCAAAGCTCCTCTTCCTTACCCCCACGTCTGTGTCCTCTTCAGTGGAACTTAGCATAGAAAGGATTTGAGATGTCAGGCTCTGATTGGAAATCCTAAATAGTTTGATACTCTGATAGGACCCTGGGGTGGGGGTGGGGTGCATTGTTAATCACCAACAGTGTGTCAAATATCAGCCTATGGATTGAACTATTAAGTTTGCCAGTGTACTGAAACAAAAATGCCTATTGCCTGACAAAACAAGGAAAATTGTGCATTTTCTTTTTATCTACCTAAGCGTCTTCAGACACCATTGTTTGCCATCCTTCCATCTCAAAACACTGAATTGTCTTAAACACATATAAATAGTAACAATAAAAACAATATATGTTCCTCTTGTTCAGCGTAGCTAACAAATGAGCCCAGGATTTGGATGTTTCAGTGACACATAACATACCCAGAAGTTCTTCCTATGACAATATACTGCTTTACATGTCTTATCATGGTGGGTGAAATTTGTTGGCAAATGAGTCATCCTCACATTCTGCACTTGAAATTTAGATGAGTGTGAGGCAGGGGAAGGATGCACACACTGCAAACTTAAAAAGGCAACCATTGGAACACGTATAGGAAAGTTTAACAGTTCAGAAGTCAAAAGATATATTTAAAATAAAAAGGGGAGGGGAAGGTGATTCAGACTTCAATCTCTTCCTTAAGCAGAGGTAAGTAGTAGCAATAGTGGAAGAAAGTGCCTCTTGCTTTCTGTCTGCTGCTGCGTATCTTTGCTGTGTTTGTTAAACATGAGGTTTTCAGGATGCTGCATAAAGGAAATAAGGTCAGAATGGAGGGAAATTAATAGGAACCTTGAGACACAGAAATGACTGTGATTTCTGATTGAGTGTAAGCCTACTTCTCCCCAGAAATGGAAGACAGAAAACCGTATGAGCAGCATTAACCCTTCCCATCTCCTAACCCACCTCTGAACACAGGGTCAGGCTTTGTTCTTCTACATCCTCAGTTTCTGATGTTTGGCAGCCGAGAATACTTTAAGTGTATATGATTTTATCCCTCACCTAGAAACAGTTCTTATAGCTGCGGAGTGAAAAACACAAGGAAAGGAAGAAAGAAAAAAAAGAAGTGTTTTTGCTATACGGGGTCTTTTATTATTCCATATGAAATTTTGGATTGCCTCTTCTATTTCTTTAAAGAATGACATTGGGATATTGATGGGTATTGCATTGAATTTGTAGATAGCCCTTGGCAAGATTGTCATTTTCATGATATTGATTCTTCCAGTCCAGGAGCATGGGAGGTTTTTCCATTTCCTTAGTTCTGCTTTAATTTCCTTTTTTAGGGTTTTAAAGTTTTCACCAAAAAGGTCCTTTACATTCTTAGTTAAGCTAATTCCTAGATACTTTTATTTTCTTTGAGGCTATTGTGAAAGGAGTTGCTTTCCTGATTATTGCCTCGTTCCTCTCACTGTTGGCGTAAAGGAAGGCAGTTGATTTTTGAGGGTTAATTTTATACCCTGCTACCCTTCCAAAGTTTTGATTCAGCTCAAGGAGCTTGGGAGTAGAGTCTATAGGATTCTTTAAATACAGAAGCATGTCATCTGCAAAGAGGGATATATTGAATTTATTTGTATTTGGTTATTTGAAATTTGATAGGGAAGGGGGGAAAACCAAGACGGGGGGTAGTGGGGATGGGGGAGTGGGAGGAGGGTAATGGGTACCAAGACATGTGAAAGGGTATCAATGTATGTGAATTAATGCACCTTCTATATGGCAAATATCATGTAACCCTTTTATTAATTACAATAAAAATATATATTAAAAAAAGAAATAAAAGAACCTGAATGTCTAAGTTGAACACTTTATGAAAAAAAAGAGAAGGAGAAAGGAGAAGAAAAGAGAAATATAAACCGCCATGATTTTTTTCAAAGTGAAAAGAATTGTTCAACAATATATTCTTATTTATTTTTTATCCTCAGCTAAAATATTGGGGAAAATACATAGCTTACTTTTAGAGAAGCAGGTTTATCTGCACAACAGTTTTATCAAATAGAAGCAGTTGAGTCAAATACCTTCAAGTGACTAATCAATCTATCATTAAGGATGTGTGTGTGTGCATGCGTGCATGCATGTGCATGCACACATGTGTGCTAATATTGGGGCCTGAACTTAGTGCCAGGGTGCTTTCCCTCAGCCTTTTTACTCCAGACAGACAGTCTACCACCTCACCCATACCTCTACTTCCTGCTGTTTGTTAGTTAATTTCAGATAAGAATCTCATGGACTTTTCTACCCAGGCTATCTTCAAACAACAACCATCAGATCTCATCCTCCTGAGTAGCTAGGATTACTGGCTTAAATCACCAGGGCTCAGCTCAGTAAGGAATTTTTTTCCTGTTTTTAAATTTTAGTTTATTGTTAGGATGATGTATAGAGTGGACAGTTTCATTCATTGGGTAGTGGGTACATTACTTCTTGAACATTGATACCCCTTCCCATGTTTTTCTCCCACTTTGCCTTCCCTCACCCCCTCCCAATCATCTTGTTTTTCCCCTTTTCTTCCCTATTTCAAATAAACAAATAAACATATCTACAATATACTGGGTACCAAAATCTGATATAGCAACAACATGAGATAAATCATAAGGTGGGGGGAGAGGAAAGAAATAACTTCACATAGTACATTAAGAACAACAATCACAAAGATAAACCTTTTGTTTACATATCTCTATGGATTTTTAAGTCTCATGTTATTAATTTCCCTACTGCTTATGTAGTAATCTTCATTCAGCAAATATCATTCAGCTACTATGTGCTTATGCAATGCTTTAAATGCTAACAAACTCATGAGAATGAGGGGTAGGCTGATACTAGATAGACTAGTGATACAGAAGTGGAAAGAAAAGAAAACCATCAAAGATGTTTCCAGGAAGTGCTGGACAGTCGAATGGGTTTACACTTTGAAACATGCTGGTTGGAAAGGGCCATAATGAAGGGGTGTCAGATGAAGAAAATGCTGAAATGGGTGGGGTGAGGCAAGCACGTCTAGAGTAGGACAGGCATGGGCCTCTGAGTCCAGCTTATAGTTAGGACAATAGAGATCCCAGTGTGGCTGACTGGGACAAGAAGTAAGACATGAGCTGTAGGCAGGGTTGACTGTTGAACCAATTAGTAACGTGGTCACTGTAAGAACATGGTCACTCTGGATGACACAAGAAACAACTTTCTCATTTTGAACAAGAGATTGATTTGTTCCACCTTAGCTGAAACAGCATTATCCAGGGTGCTCTTTGGAAAAGCCATCGTTAGAGTACGAAGTAGAAAGAAGACAAATGCTAGAGTATTTGGGGGTAGAGGGTTGGCCAAGTGGTTGGATTCTAGATCCATTTTTGAAAGCCAAAATACTTGCTGTTGGATGCAATTCATGGCATGAGAGAAAGATGAGAGCTAATAATGGAACATGTGTTCATTGAAATGGAAAGCCAGTTAGGGGAGTAAAATTCAAAGTTAGGCTTGGAGCACTGAATTATGAGCACAAATGTGACTTTTACGTTTCTTACAATGCTAAAGGAGAGCTCTCCATTCTTCTATGGCTTCCATGGGCAGAGACAGTGACAAAGTGAAATCATAGAAGCCAAAAGCAAAGAATGGTTCCTAGAGCAGAGAGAAAGTAATAGGATCAGTTAATGTCAAGAGTCCCTTCATTTAAAGGGGAAGAATCTCGCTTGCCAAATGGTTTAAAAAGTAAAATTGGGAGGTATAATTAAGGTAATTTAAAACAAATCTATTTCCAAATGAGAAAATGATGTTTTAGCAAAATTCAGTTACTACGTAATAAGTTAATGAGGAGCTACCTGCACCTAGTTCACAACTCAATTTAGAGGAATGTAGCTCTAATTTTGTCAAATTTTACTTAGGAAATAAGCAGTACCACTTCCAAGAAAATGTGTATACTTTCTTTTCTATGCCTGCTTGATATATATCTCTCTAAGAAAAGAGGGTACTTTAAAAAAAATTCTTGTTTTACCTTGGTCTCCTCAAATGGAATTATTGTTTAAAAAGCAAGCAGTACTATGAACTATAATTACAGAACTTACTTGTATACCTCTGTGGTTTATAGTGCACAATGCTGAGGCAGACGTGAAGTACTAATTAGAACAGTGATTGGAAGGATTAGAAGGCGTAATAGCAAGTGTTACAAAAGTGAAATGAGGTAATTGGAAGTCATCATTCCAAGAATGTGACAGAGTGACACGAGACCCCACACTGGAACATCGACTTAACATTGCCAAGTTGTACAAAGGACCAGAGATTCAGAAAACAGATGTGAGAGGAGGAAGTCACCTTAGCTACTGCAAATATGTATATGTCTGGCTGGGAGTTTGGCCTAGTGGTAGAGTGCTTGCCATACATATATATATACATACATATATATGCGTGTGTATATATGTATATATACATATATATGTGTGTGTATATGTATGTATATATATGAAAGTTCATCTTAACATTTTCTAGAGGCTGAAAGTACCATATTAGGAATTATATCTAGGAAGGCTTTCCAGGGATGAGAAGATGATGGAAAAGCTGGAGGACCAGCAGGTGCAAACAGAGAGACATCCAGACTTCATTATCAGAACCCACTTTCATGGTAACTAGTCCCACACGAATGAAAACTCTCTTATTACTGGTAACTAGTCCCACACGAATGAAAACTCTCTTATTACTGGGAAAATTCACCCTGCATTCCCAGATCCCCCTCCCAGACCAGCACTAAACTATCTTAATAACTTAATTGCCTCTTAATGAACCCATTCCCCAACACCACCACATTGGCAGTTAAATTCCAGCTTGCATTTCAGAAGGAAAAACTATATCCAAACCATAGCCAGGGGCTTTCCCTTTTTCCCTTCAACAATTCTCTTAGCCTTCACTTGAATTTGGTTTCACTGCACTGATGTTTCCCCCATTTACCAGAAGAATAAATGTTAAGAGGACTAAAGACCTACTAGAACTTATATATTTCAACAGTGATTCATAAAATTGCATTCTTGTATATCTACACTATCTACTATCTATTTATATCTACTTACTCTCTATCTATATTATCATATATACATATATGTTTATGATACACACATACATATGTTAGACATGCATGCATTTTGTGTGCATAATTAACACATACTCCAAATTTACCTAATGTTGACATTATGATATATTTTATTACTTTTAAAATATATATATACATGGGCTGGGTATGTGACTTAGTGGTAGAGTTCTTCCCTAGGCATGCACAAAGCCCTGGGCTCCTCAGTACCAGATATATACACAGAAAAATATGGAAGTGGTACTTTGGCTCAAGTCGTAGGGTGCTAGCCTTGAGAAAGCTCAAAGACAGTGCTTAGGCCCTGAGTTCAAGCTCCAAGACTGGTAATATATATATATATATATATATGTATATATGTGTGTGTGTGTGTGTGTGTGCATGTGTGTGTGTGTGTGTATATTAAGAGGAGAAGGGGAAAATGTACACAAAGACGCAATGTATAGCCATCAAAATTAAGAAGAGTGAGAGAAGGGGGAGGTAGGGAAAAGATGAATGAGAATTTTAAAAGGGGTGACATTAATCAAGATATACTGTGGTCATTAACTGCATTGTTAAATGGAAACTCCTTTGTACAACTATCTAAACATAATAAGAAAAATATAAAAATAAAGCAAAAAAATAAGTAACCAGTCAATAGCTGTGGTGTATGACTAAGGAGAAGTCCCAAACAAACACAGTACATCCCTACTCCCAAAATAAATATTAATTCAATGTTAACCAGAAAAATAGACTTTGAGTAGAAAACTTTAAAGGCAGTCATTATATGTGAAAAAAGGATGAAGTCATTAAGATGATATAATTATTTTGCATATGTATGCACCTAACATTGGAAGACCTGCCTATATGCAAGAAAAATACCAATAGGCCCAAGAAAAACAATAAAATATGATAGTTAACTTTATGGTACCTGAAGGTGTTATTTCATTGAGAAGAAATCCAAATCCACTACAGCAGCATATAATTGACTGTCTCATGTCATTTCACTTAGAGAGAAACAGAAACTTTGTCTCTGAATATTTATGATGTGTTGAAAACTTTCATTAAAAAATGGATGGGGATAGGAAGTTGGGATTTAGCTCAGTGGAAGAGAGAGCCCTGAGTTCAATACTCAGCTCTGAATGAGAGAGAAAAAAAGCTAAAAATAATAGATAGGGGAATCAGAGTGTTGGTAGCTGCACAGGAGATGAGATCTGAGGATAATGGTTCAAAATCAATGTGGGCTGGAAAGTCCATGAGACTTTTATCTCCAATTAATCAAAGGGAGGAAAAAGCCAGAAGTGGAACTGTAGTCAAGTAGAAGAGTGCTAGCCATGAGCAGAAACACTCAGGAGCAGCACCTGGACTCTGAATTCAAGCCCCAGGTCTGGCACCACCACAATATAAAAGAAATTTACAGGGATTAAGAAAGAGTAGTATGGATGGAATAAATCTGATCAAAGTATATTACATGCATGTTTCCAGTATCACAATAGAGTGCCTTTGAACAATTGTATGTTAGTAATTTTTTAAGAATAAATAAGCACAGAAATTGGTGGGGGCTCGGGGAGGGGGAGAAGAATGGCTATTATGGCTGTAATCCTAGCAATTTACTTGGGAGGCTGATACCTGAAGAAGATCACAGTTCAATGCAATATAAAGCAGAAAAGTCTGCCAAATTCTATTTCCAAATTAACCAGCAATCAACACGGCTAGAGTTGTGGCTGCGATAGTAGAGCACTATCTGTAAGTAAGCTGAGCACACACGTGAGGCCCTGAGTTCACAGAGAATGAAGAATTACCCTCCTTTGTAGGCTTGCCAGTTTTGATTTTCTTTGAAGCCAAGGAAGACTTAGTAATCTCACTAGTGTGAGGAAAGTTATCACACAACTTCTAGAACTGTGTTTATCATTTAAAGTTCACTAATACAACTACTTTGGCCTGACTAACAAAGTAGAAAGATTAATGTGTGTTATTCTGTTGACAATATAGTCACCCTATTTTCAACTTTTCTGTTACTCCTTTTGTACTTATAATTTAAGGGAAATAGTAAAATGTATTCAGTTATTGAAAGCAGAGTAGCAGTTTCCTATCAACAGGATTTTTTAAGCAGAAAAATAATCTTTTTGTACGTGTAAAGCATATATCCTCAGGAGAAGTCACTTGGGGATTTGAGTTTAATTGTGTCACTTTTACCAGTAGCATGGAGGGGACCTGAGGCCATACAAATGGAGCCAATTCGTCTTCCTGGGAGCTAAGCTAAAAGCATGTCTCATGACTGAGCAGTGCTGAAGCTAATGATTTACATTTTCTTTCAGGAATGGACAAACGAGGTCTTCAGTTTGGCGACAAACCTGCTGGCCCAAAACATGTCTAGGGACGCATTCCTGGAAAAAGCGTAAGTCCCTCTAATTTTATTGCTAAAGGTATTGCCTCGTCTGAGTCCTTTTCCTTCCTGATTTGTGGGCCTTTTGTGTAGGCAGCCCCAGCTTCTTACATTAATAAACATAAATATTCCTCTGAGACCTGTTAAAGAATTGATAACCTCACTGTTCAGAATTGGTGAACTTCCAAGAAAGATAGCTCTTTTTTTTTCTGCAGGCTGCACATTGTATTATACCTGAGCTGAGCCTGAATGTCAGTGCCTTTGACACACCATGAAAAGATACATTCACATCTGGACAGCTGTGTTCCCAACTAGAAATGATGAATTTCAGAGTCTCTGCTTCTGCTTCTACCTGTGTGGGTCTTCTTAGTTATGAATATGAAGTTATGAAGGCAATGAGCAATGAATGGTTTCCTTGGTTTTCAGATCAGATCACTGATGCAGGCTATAGTAACTTCCATGGCTATTTAAATCAATAGATTGCTGTCCATCATAGCAAAGATGGGCAGGGAAAGAGCAGAGAAAGGAGGCAGAGGGAAAACAGAAAGGAAAAGAAAAGTAATGCAAAACAAATGAGCAAATCATTTTGGAACTGAAATCATTAGTGTGGCCTAGTGATAGAGTGTTTGCCTAGCATGCATGAAGGCCCAGGTTCGATTCCTTGGTACCACACGCATAGAAAAAGCCAGAAGTGGTGCTGTTGCTCACATGGTAGAACGCTAACCTTGAGGAAAGCCCAAGGACAGTGCTCTGGCCCTGAATTCAATCCCCAGGACTGACAAAAAATATCATCTGATCAAAGAAACTGTATGTGCAGCAAGGAAACTTGGCTGTGTTCCTTTTGGAAGCTGTGATCACCAACGAGGTTGGAAAGCTTTTACATCAAAACTATGAGCAGTCTGTTTTATTGAATGAATTTCTCTTTCCTCTCTTGTTTGGTAAGACAGCCATCATTCCAGACCTCATAGCTTTACCACATTTTGTGTTGCTTTTCTACCAATTCCTTTTTCCATTAAGTCTCAGCTCTGTATTTAGAATGCTTCTTCCAGGGAACATTTCTCCAGAATGAGTTACCTTAATAATCCCTCTTTTTACCCTGACTGTGATCCAATAGGCATCTCTAACATATCCATTCTTCCAGGCAAAGTGAATGAAAGGAACCTGAAACATAGCATACTATCTGCTGGTTGACTAATCAGGATCTGTTGCAAACATTTGTTCCAGACAAGTGTCTAGCTATGATGACTTTCTAAGGACCTCCTGGAACATGGCTTTTGGTGAACTGTTATAAATATTTCAGTCCCATACATACTTACATATGTGATAAATGGGTCTCGGGGTGTGACATAGCATTCCATATTTACATACCTATCAGCAGGATGTGAGAGCTCTGTTACCCCATTTCCCTACCTGTGTGTCTATAAATAGTTGGAGAGAGAACATAGTTGGTAGATTCCATCCAATAATGAGAATGAATGTACTACAACTACAAACAAGATCTAAGGGCTCAAAATTAAGCTGAGTGGGAAGAAACAAACCAGACACAAAAGAATATGTTTTATTTTTTGAAAGGTGGAAACAGACAAAAAAAATCTATGATTCTTAACATTATGTTAACAGTTCCTTTGGTGGGGGTCTGAGAGAGGAGTTAGGACGGTTAGCAAGGTGACATTTTTCTAGTTCCTATTGGGGTACCAATTTGGTGATCCCAGTGGTTTGCAAAAATTCACCCAACTTTCCATGCCCATGGGACTTTTTCTTAACGTCTGTATTTTTTTAATTTGGCAATAACATTCTGTTTAAGAAAAGTTAAACCCTTGCCTTTCTGCTTCTCCAATAGATATACAAAACTAAAGCTGCAAGTCACCCCAGAAGGGCGTATTCCTCTCAAAAAGTAAGTTTCCTGAGCATGTCCCGTGATTCATTTGCTTTTCCTCAGATTTGAGTGTGTGCCATGCTCTGTTTGGTTTCTCCACCCTCCAAAGTGGAAGCATGGAAACGTGTGGGAATTCTATTCTCCTGCAGTCATGTCTCACATTAAAGCAGCTGGCCTCCTCAACACATTTCCTGTGGTATCATTTTCAAGAAATACCAAAGCAGAGAGTGGGTGGGGAGAGTAGGAAGGGAACCTCATTGCTAAACCCAGAAACCACTTGAGATTCAGATCTATTTTAAGAGTACAAACTGAGTGACTTCTTTACCTCGTGTTGTCAACATGGCTTGGACTTTCAAGCATGGCTTGCAAGTCTGATGTCCATAGGAGCCAGTCAGGATACCTAGGAGATAAAACGGGGGCAGGAGGGCTAGAAGTCTGGCCTAATGGTAGAGTGCTTGTCTGGCAAGCACAAAGACCCTGGTTAGATTCCTCAGTACATAGAAAAAAAGCCTGAAGTGATGCTGTGGCTCAAGTGGTAGAGCTCTAGCCTTAAGAAAGCCTAAGGACAGTGCTCATGCCCTGAATTCAAGGCCTAGGATTGGCAGAAAAAAAAAAACCAGAGGCAGGAACAATAAGCAAACTAAAGATCAATATCCATCTTAAGGGAGATATCCGCTTACCTTCACCATGCACATGGTAAAATTGCTGAGTTTGGCACACAGGATTTTTCTAATGTTTTGATAAACCATATAAATATAAATCATTGTATTAAATTATCCAGTACTTAAGTTCTACTTGTTATGCAAAAATTAGTAACCAAAGAAAAACCAAAACTCACTGGTCTTAAAAGCTGCCAGTGAGTTTCCGCAAATGAAAAAAAGTTAAATTATCAATAATATAATGTACACACTTGGGGGTTCCTTAGGACAAAGTCATGAAGGCTTCTTAGTTCAATGGTTACTATGAGATGTCTCTCAATGAAAAGTTTCACTTGAATCATCCTGATAGTCTCAGAATATGAATATTCTATTGAACACTTATTTTTAAAAAGCACATACATTGGTCTTAAAGAGCACAGATTCAGACACAGGACAAAAAGGACATGTACATATAATTAAAAGATAAATAATGATTAGGTTTGATTCAGTGTACTATCATAAGTTGGCATCTTCTGTAAGTTTGCTGGAATGTAGCCTTCTAACAAACTCTCACCTGTGTATTTTCACTTCACAGCATTTATCGCTTATTTTCTGCAGACCGGAAGCGAGTTGAAACTGCATTAGAGGCTTGTAGTCTTCCATCTTCAAGGGTGAGTATGTGGCTTAAAAATAAGAGACCACCGCACAATAGCTTTTAATAAGGCACACGAAATGCAGTGTCCCATTGTCCCAGCAATACCTGACATAATTTTATACCATTGAGAAATTCAAACTTATTTGTCAATATCTGCATTGTACAAGATGGCTGTTAGAGCCTTTCATTCCCATACCCCCAATACTTCATTCTAGAGTGACCCTCTTTTATAGAGATTTAAATCAATAATTGGGGCTGAGGAGTATCTCAGTGGTAGACCATATGGTAAGGATGTAAGTCTCCTCATCTTGATTCCTAGCACTGGAGCTAGGGGTAGGAGGAGACAAAGAGAGAGAAAGAAAGAGGGGGAAAGAAGGAATGGAGAGAGGATGTGAAGAAGGAAGGACGAGAGGGAGGAAGGAAGTCAGCAATGTCAAAAATTCACCATTATCAAGAAAACCATTTGAAGACAATCCCAGTCTATCATTAACAAAAAAAAAAAGCCCTTTCTCAATGTTACTTGTGATTTTAACCAAAGCTGTAATGGTTAGAAGGGTAAATACTAAATGTAACTTTTTACTTTTGAAATTTCTAGTTTTAAGATGTGGAAGTCACACAACTGGCATGGTAGTGCCTATTCACAGATAAGCAGGAAAAAAAATGCCCTGCAGAGCTCTGGCCAAAGGTGTCAGTGGGAGGGATACTGGAGCCATGCAATTTGGAGATCTTCCATTCTCCTCTTAGGTGGTGAATTAGGGAATGCTTTGGCAGGCAACATGCTTTCCTTCATGCTCATCCTCTAGGCACCGCATATATCTTAACCACCTAGAAGAAAGTAGCCTGCCTTTATTTCAACTTATTTCTCCACAACCTGATTAAAAGGATTTGTCCCCCTTGCATCTGAGACATTGGAGTCTATGGAATAAACCTATTTTTTCTTGCTATATGCAGAGCTCTTCTTTCTCTCCCCAATTATTTTTATCCCAGTATCTAAGCAACACGTAAGCACTTACTTAAGGACAACACTGACTTTAGAGAAAGGCCCCAAGCCTCTTGAAACACACTAGCTATGTTCAAGTCGCATTAACACTCTTGTGAATCTACACTTAGCAATGAATTATTCAAAAGAAAAAAAGTCCTGAGAGCTCTTTATGAAATTTACCAGCAAATTCTTGTGACTAACTTTCAAAAAAATAAAGGTCTGTTAACAACTTCGGTAGGTCACAGAAAAATATTTCCTAATACCACTTCTCCAGTTGTGTTATTTAAGACTAGTAATAACACAATACTGGACAGATCCAGGCAAAGTCCTTGCTGTCTCTCTGTCTCTCCCCATGCTTTCTTTGCCTCTCTCCTTCTCACCTTTCCTTCTATTCTTTATACTTCTCCTCTTTTCCTTCCTTCTTTTTTATTGGCATTTACAGGAATTGAACCTGAAGCCATTATACATGCTAGATAAGCCTTCTGCCACTGAGTTAAATCCCCAGCCCTTTCCTTTCATTTTAATAAGCAAAATGAAATGCTTGAATGTGCTTACTTTCGTGCTTCTGTTACTCTTTGGCATAGAGAATTTTAACAATGAAGGCCCCATCACTGACTCAATAACTGTTCCTGGAGCCCTGACTACCTGACTAAAGGCGCTGAGCATATGGTGGTTCATCAGATAAAGTCCAAACTCTCAAGTACTTCAGAGTTTTCAAAGGAAATTGGTCAATAAACACATCCACAACTGCATTTGTAAGTTAGGAAGAGCACTATTAACAAATGAAATGTTGACACTGTGAATAAAAATCATTACACAGGGCTGGGATGTAGCTCAGTAGCAAAGTGCTTGCTTAGCAAGTGAAATGCCCTGAGTTCGAGCCCCAGTACCAAAACAGAAAGCACACACACACACACACACACACACACACACACACACACACAAATAGTATAAAAATACCCAAACAGGACCGGGAGTTTGGCCTAGTGGTAGAGTGCTTGCCTAGCATGCATGAAGACCCAGGTTCGATTCCTTGGTACCACATACATAGAAAAAAGCTGGAAGTGGTGCTGAGGCTCAAGTGGTAGAGCTCTAGCCTTGAGAAAGTCCAAGGACAGTGCTCAGGCCCTGAGTTCAAGCCCAGGACTGGCAAAAAAAAAATTATAAAAAAAATACCCAAACAAAAATCAGTCCAGGAATAAAAAAGTCAGTACATAAAACCCCAAGGCAAACGGCACTGTGGCCCAAGGGTAAGGCGGTAGCCTTGAGCTGGAGAACTCAGGAACAGTGCCCAGGCCGAGAGTTCAAGTCCCACAACCAAGGCAAGGAAAAACTCACTGGATGGGAATAACTGAGAAAGGACCCCCTATCTTTAATTATAAAGGAAAAGTATGAGATTGCTAAGAGATGGAGAGAAGGTTGCCTTTGTAAACACTTCTGATTTTATCTTTTCTGGAACTATAGTGTGTAAAAAGCAATTATATAAAATTTTAACCCATAGTATGAACTTAACTAAAGAAAGGAAGGACTAGAAAATGAAGCTGAGAAAATCAAATCCATAAATCCATTCTCAGTAGATTACATTTTTCTAAACAACTGAATCCTGATGATATACTAAGTAGACATAAATTGAATCTTTGGAATCCACTATATCTATTAGAGGTTCAAATTTTCAATTAAACATCAACTGGAGACACATAAGAAAGAAAATGAAATTGAAATAGCAAGAATTAAGTTTAAATTGAGGAAAAATACTATCTTTAGAAAATTAATTGTAATGACTTTTCAAAATGAACTAAAGATGTTTTTAAAATATAATCAACCTCCATTATAGTTTGGAAAGATCATTATTCAGATTAAAGAATAATTTATTGGAGGACTTGGTAGAATTAGAATACTTAAATCTAAAACCCAAAGTTGGAACCAGAAAATAAATGTTTTTGTGAACAGACAATAGTACATTAGAACTATATTTTAAATCCTTGTGGTAATTTCATATCTACCAAACAGCAGAAACAGTCTGCTGAATGATTCCAGAAGTATGAAGAAGAGACAATCTATATACTCCACAGATAAATGGTAGTTGGTTCGGTATAAATAGGAACCTGTGTTACAGCTAGCCATCATTCAAACTACAGTTTCATTGTGTTCTGTAAATAGATTCATTACCAGAAACACAGTGGATATCCTGTTGAAAAATTTTTAACATTGTCTTTGTGCCCATCGTTGGAGATAATTAATACACTTGAACTTCTAACCTGGCTGACATGATCCCTTGCAATGACACATTCCTGAAGAAGATATTCCTTTGGAGATTACAGTGGCTCGCCTCAAGTCACCCTAATTGTTAAAAAGTAGTACTATGCCTAAAAAGAGAGATAAAGCAATTACTTCCCTTCTATTAATATCTGAACATATTTTCCAGTGAGACTTTTGGAAATCTTTCCATATTCAGAAAAGTATGACTCTGGCCATAAGCTTCCTGAGACCTGAAAATAATTTATTTATACTAAATTCCCCTGACTAAAGGTTTATTACCTTAAAAACTCCTTGACAGTTGGACTTGTAGACCTGCAATAGTATGGTCTTGTGTAGTTGTATTTTAATGAGCACAATAAGAAGAAAATGCAGATATTTGTTTTAAGTACCAAAATGCTCTGTAGTTTCTCTATGCTCACATATAACCCCAAGATCAACTGTTTCAGTTTTAAAGCTATTATGCATCTTACTGATGAATAATGACAATCAAATATACTAAATAACTTCTCTTAATAGCTGCAGTTTGTTGCTCTTCTTCTATGCTTTACATGTAGAAAACAGAAAAAAAATCAGTTTAGGGCTGTGATTCTTAAAATCACCACTGTCAAATTTTTATTTTAAAGCTAATTTGACTATGGAACACTAGAAGTGAGGTACTTGTAATGATTTCCTGGACTATTGCTAATTCAAGTTTGATTTATAGTTGTAGAGTAAAAAAGAGGAATTGAAAAATGGGTTGATTTTTTTTAACTTCTTGGGAAATGATTCCTTGGCTTATCAATAATTAACATCTGTCTGTGGATTTTATTCATTAGAGTCAGCTTCAATAAATGACAGGCCTTAAATGGCCGTTGTAAATGCTAAATACATGTTCATAATAGAATTATTGCTTTAAATCTAGAAATACATAAAGGGGAAAGTTCAAGCCATCATCCTAAAATTAAAGCTGGCTTATGGTGGGAATCATAAACCAGAGCACCCCACCTTCTTCATATAGCTACGGCCGTGACTGACCATTAACAAAGACCTTAGGAAAACCATTCATAGATAGTGTATTTATTCACATAATAAACACATATCGTATACTTATGAAGTGTTATGCATTGGAAACCTAACATTTAAGGAGTAACATATTGCACAGCTTGCATACACCTGTAGATTAGCAAGAAATAGAATGAGTGTGCAAAGGAGTAGACAATAACTTTAAGTAGGTGTTGAACTGTGAGATGGGTAAAGTGTGACTGGAGAACAAGTTCAAGAGAAAAAACCTAGTCAGGTAGAAGGCAAAATCTCTCTAACCTAACAGGAGAAGGAAGAAGCAAGAGAGCAGTATAAGAGGAAGAAGACTAGTATTGATATCCTCAGATAAAATCAATTCATATGTGTGCTGAGAGCAATAGAATGAGGGCAGGAGTGACCTGGATTTAGTAAAGAAAATGAGAGAGAGAACACTCTTGGGATTCATAAGATTCAGTTAAGTTGGGAACATTTGAGGTGGCCAGCAGCACCTTGAGGGTTTTCTGCAGTTGACTTTAACTCATCCTCTTTTCTGTGTCTCACAGCCAAAGAGTGGGGTAGATAGTCTTTTCTGCTATCCACAGATAGTGTTTTGTGAGTGTAATTGAGAGAAAAGAGGAGAATGAGGAGAAAGGAAGGCATCTTCTAGTCAAAGGGGTTTCTTTCTGTTTATAAATCAAATGGAACTTGGACAACCTACTTACAGATTGTACTTGTACCCATTTTGTGTCAAAATATCAGAAAATCAATCCTTGAGAATTTTCTATTGTTTTTGGATTTGACTCATTGTGCTCATGATTTACAAGTAGTCCCCGTCTTTTGTTCATCATTATATATTAATTGTACGTAAGTGTTTTGTTGTGATATTTCCACTCACGTATAGAAGATATTTCAATTAAATTCACCCTCTCCATTGCCCAGTCTTCTTTCCCCTTCTGACTTTAACAAATCCATAGCAGGCATCATTATTTTGCTTTCTTATACACATACAAATTGAAATAGCCTAAATCTAGAGGCCTTAAACATCTAAGTAAAATGACCTAATGCATTATTTGATTTTCTAAAAATTCTCACTTGCAAAATGAGAGTTGACTCCGGTAAAATGTAAATGGACTTAGTAAATGAATTATTACTTCATTCATTCATTCACCCAAAGGGGTCTCCTACTTCCTACCAGCTGTCAGCTAGCTAAAGTTGTCTTATATATTAGCAAGGAATGTACTATTTCACACAAAATTTCATTGACTTTTAGAAACTTCTACAAAAAATATACCTCACAACCTAGGAATATTTTCAAGTGAAGGGTGTTTTCCTGATTTGAGGGACTTCCAAGCCAACATAATCATAGAAACACATATCTAAAACAGGAAACCTTTATGCAATGTGTCCTTCCTGTTAAGAAAGACTTGAATAAGGGCTTCTGGTTTCCTTCTCCAACCAAACACGAAACCTAAGGCATAGGTGTGGCCTTTTACATGAATGACCTGCTTCCCAAACAATAAGAACAGGAGCCACAGGTGACAAATGATCCCATGTGCTGTTTCATTCAGGAAAACTGCTTTACAACTTACCCCAGAAAACAGAAGGAACATGGTCTGGAAAAAAAATGGAATTTAGGTTTTCCTTTGGACAAGATCTAGTTCAAAGGTTATCACTTTGTAAAAAATAAAAATAAAAACAAAGGAAAGAAAGAGAAAAAGACAGAAAATAAAGGGTTTATTCAAAAACCTGATTTAGTAAAGCACAACAAACCTGCCACCAGTGTCTCACACAGGTGATTGTAGCTACTTGAAAGACCAAGAAGGGGGAGGAGGGAGGGACTGGGGGAGGGTTGCAATTCCAGGACAGTCAGGAAAGAAAATTCTGAGACGTTGGATACACAGGGGAAAACTAGACATGGTGGCCTAGTGGTAGTGTGCTTGCCTAGCATGCAAGTCCTGGGTTCAATTTGTTGGAACCACATACACAGAAAAAGCCGGAAGTGGTGCTGTGACTCAACTGATAGAGTTCTAACTAACGTTGAGAAAGCTCAAGGACAGTGCCCAAGCCCTGATTTCAAGTCCCGGGTTTGGAAAATTAATTAATTAATTAATCTGTTCCTTGTTTACCATGACCTACTAGAGGAAAAGGAAACTCGGAAGAAGGCAGGGGGAGAGAAAGAGAAGGAAGAGAATATAGAAAGAAACAGGAAGACAAAACAGTGTTGGTTGAAGTTAGAGAAAGCAATAGACTGTTTGCTGACCACATTGTTTTTTATTTCCCAGAATGATTCAATACCTCAAGAGGATTTCACTCCAGATGTATACAGAGTTTTTCTGAACAATCTGTGCCCCAGACCTGAAATCGATAACATCTTTTCTGAATTGTAAGAGGATTCATTTTCTCTGCTTTCTTTCACAGCTTCATTGGCACTTTGGGCAGCCAGGGTTGAATGTTGACCAGATGAGAGGAAACTGGGCAGGGGCTGCAAGCTGTATCTGGAAATCTAGGCATCTAGGTGATCGGCTGAGCCTGGTCACACACTCCTGACCCTGGCGTGCAACTTCTGCATTAAGGGACAGATGCTTTCTGTGATTTATCACCGGGTGTCACTGCTTCTGTGTGCTCAGAAGGTTCTGTGTGATTTAAAGATTACACATTGTACAGAAAGGTGTCTTGGCAAAGAAACAATAGGCTCTGATTGTCAGAAGATATTTGCCTGGGAACTGCTCTGAAACATATTAGTGAAATGAGAAGTTTTTCTTACCAAGAACCTTGCCAGCAATATATACATATATGCATATAATTTGATATTAGAAATTATAAGATTTTGGGTCCATTTCTGGTACACACCCAAAATGGAAACTACTCAGAAGGCAGAGATTGGTGGGCTTGTGGTACAAAGCAAGCCAGGGCTAAAACCTTAATATGTCTTCTCAACCAACAGTGATAATGTACCTGTAACATCAGCTTTATGGAAGATTGAATTCAGGAGAATCATAACCTGAGAGGATGACCTGGGGCAGAAAGCATGAAAAAAATGTAGGGAAAAAAAGCTAGGGGTTTAGATAAATTTGTAGAATGTCTACCTAGCCTGCACTAGGTCCTGAGTTTAGAGTCCAGAAACAATGACTGACAGACAGAAGACAGACAGACAGACAAAAGAACTACACACTTACATAGATTGACATTACTTTTTTTAAGACTCAAAATAAATTGAAGAAAAAAATTGTGGAAAAAAATGAAACTAAATCATTTGTGAGAAAGTAGCATTTTACCTTAATTGATGTACTTTAGCCAGCAATAAAAAAAGCAATCGAAAATTGATTTTAAAAAAGACAGACAAGAAATTTCTTCAAAGTAACTTTGTACCTGTGTCATTTTGTTCTGTGATGATCACTGCTATGATCTGAAATATTTATACTCCTCTTCTGTTTTTTGAGTTGCCAATAAAGTTGAAATCACATTATTTTGAAGTTATATAGTCTTGTAAAATGGTAAGTGTAATGAAAGCATAGAGTTTACATTGTTAAAGTAAATAAATAATTTCAAATGATTAATTGAGAAATAGAATGTTGATGAATAAATCATAATTTTAGTGCTATTATAATCAAAAGCAAAACCATAGCTTTGTGTTCAAGTTAAACGTCACCCTTAATATTTATCATACAGTGTTTTCCAATTGTAGATTTATTTTTACTGCTATTTGATTTGTCAAAAAATGGCATTGAGATTTTATGATAGTGATTATAAAAGACAATAAGTAACCCATAGGGATGCAGAAATTATGGTGTAGTAGTACCATGCTTTAGGGCAAAATAGGAATTTCAATTTAATATATACTCTCACAAGTACAGTGGGATTTTTGTTTCCATGTAGTTAGATGCATAAATAGACTCGGTAAGCCCATGGCCAGTAGCTCACACATGTAATCTAAGCTATTCAGAAAGCTGAGATATGAGGATTATGTTGTGAAGTCAGTCTGGGTAGGAAATCCCATGATTTGTAATTAAACACTAAAAAGCCAGGAAGTAGATACATGGATCAAGTGGTACTGCATTAGCCTTGGGAAAAAAAAAAAGAAAGAAAGAGAAGAAAAGCTCAGGGCTCAAGGATAGTACTCCTGATAGAGCCCCGAGTTCAAATCCCCACAAAATACACACAAAAATACATACATACATACATACATACATACATACATACATACATACATACATACTAAAAAAGACTTGGTGAAAAAAATACCATTTCTTGATTTTTCTTTTTAATTGTTTTTAGTGGTGCCAAAAGCAAACCATACCTTACTGTGGACCAGATGATGGATTTTATCAACCTTAAGCAGCGTGATCCCCGGCTCAATGAAATACTCTACCCACCTCTGAAACAAGAGCAAGTCCAAGTACTGATTGAAAAGTATGAACCTAACGATAGCCTTGCCAAAAAAGGTCAGTATGCTCATTCCACTCTATAGAAAAACCTGCTTCCCTTCCCAGGGGCTCAGAATGTGTGGGCTGGGAGTCCCAGCATTCACTTGGATCACTTTTCCTCTTTCTGTTTGCCTCTCTGACTGAAATTACTGGGCACATGGGCCAAAGTAGATTTTTATCCACTTTAATGAGTGACT
The DNA here is from genome assembly GCF_031878675.1 of Megascapheus bottae. Lineage (NCBI taxonomy): Eukaryota > Metazoa > Chordata > Mammalia > Rodentia > Geomyidae > Megascapheus > Megascapheus bottae. The sequence continues at coordinate 23,198,064 of NC_143526.1, read as the reverse complement.
CCTTTTTGGCTGTTGGGTCTATCTATGCCTATCACAAATTTTTCTTTAAGGGTTTATAGGTTTGAAAATTGTTATTGTAAAGGTGTCGTACAGAGAGGTTACAGTTGCATAAGTCAGGCAATGGGTGTGTTTATTTAACTGTCTTATCATTTGAATATTTTTCAAATATAGGCACAATCAAATACATTTTTTTCTCATATGGGAGACTTGAGAACTTGAAGTTTGCTCCTTAGTGTCTCTTTCTAGCAAGTATGGCAAAGTAGCACACAGCTAACCTTTTTGCTAAGTGTCTAAAATTGAAGAGAATATTCAGTCTCCTAGACTTTTCTTATTCCATTTATATAATCAGTAAATAGTTCCATTTGAGAAAATATGAAATTTGGTCAGATATATAATATAGATAGTATTAATACAAGAATAATTAAGCATAAAATTTGCCACAAGAAAGACAGTTTTAAGTTGTTTGGAATATATTAAAACATTTTTTTTATTTTTGGAGCATAAACTGGACTCATATTTGCAAGGCAGGTGTTTTACTATGATCCTTACCTCTTATGAGTGAGAATTTGTGTTTTTGTCCAGGCCTTTCTGGACTGCCTACACTATGATCCTCCTATTTTGACTTCCCATACAACTGGGATGCCAGGTATATCCCATGACACCCAGTTAATAGATTGAGATGAGCTCCTATTAACTATTTTTTTCATATATTTTTATTGTAATTAATAGAAGGGTTACATGATATTTGCCAGATAGAAGGTGCATTAATTCACATACTAACTATTTTTTTTGCAGGGGGGGGTGGGGAGAGGGGTAATGGGGCTTGGACTCTAGGCCCGGGCTCTGTTCCTGAGCTCTTCAGCTCAAGGCTAACACCCAATACCTTGAGCCACAGCCCCACTTCCCCTTTTCTAGTGATTAATTGAAGATAAGAGTCTTAATGTTCTTAGTTCCCAGGCTGGCTTTGAACCATGATCCTCAGATCTCAGCCTCCTGAGTAGTTAGGATTACAGGCATGAGCCACTGCGCTCGGCTCTTAGTAACCTATATCAGGGACTGGAATCAAATCTTGGTTTTCCTGCGCTATACCTTACAAATATATGGGATATTAGGCATAAACCACTGCACATGGCCTGTATTTCCTTTCTAATGAACTGAATTTGCAACAGGAGATCATGAGGGTTAATTATTGAGTTTTAATTATATGTAATGCCATGTTCCCAAACAAGATCTTTAGCATTTTACCAGCTGTTACAACTAAGTCTCATTAGAATTGAAATATCTTCCAAAACTACTGTGTTATAACTAATATGGTTGAAAATTTATCATGACAGTCCATAAGGAAGTAACCTAAATATGTTTAACCAATTATACAAAAGAAATAAATTACATCTTAAGCCAGGCACCAGTGGTTCACTACTATAATCTCAGCCAGTCAGGAGGTGAAGATCATGATTCAGGTTAGACTGGGCAGGAAAAAGCATAAGACTTTTATCTCCATTTAGCCACCAAAAGGGGTGCTGTGGCTCAAAGTGGTAGAGTGCTAGACCTGAGTAAAAGAGCTCAGAGACAATACCCTGACCTCAAGTTCATGCCCTAGAATCAAAAGCAACAGCAATAAAAAAATTGCATGTTAATATATTGGAAGATTTTTATAGAATCACAAATAGCTCTATTAAGCTTATAGTTACAAGTAAAATATCTGTCATAAAAGTAAATTTTAAAATCTTTTGACCATTGTCGTTATTATAGAAGTGGCCTTCTGGGGAGGAAAATCAATGTATCTATTCTTCATGTCATGAATCTTATTTATTTATTTATTTTGTTGATTATGGGGCTTGAACTCAGGGCTCGGGCATTGAGTTCTTGTGCTCCAGGTTAGTGCCCTAGGTTAGCATCTATCACTTTGAGCCACAGCTCCATTTCCTGTTTTCTAGTGGTTAAATTGGAGATAAGAGTCTCAGGGACTTTTGTGCCCAGGCTGGCTTTGAACTTTGATCCTCAGATTTCAGACTCTTGAATAGCTAGAATTGCAAGAACTGCCACCTGGCTTATTAATTTGATTTTTAGATGCAATGATATTTTTTGTCTCTGATTTATATTCTTGATCAATGCCTTTTCTTTGCTACTGTTACCATTTCTGTGGAGAAATTGGTCAAAAGAAGTAAATGACTCAACAGTATGTCTGAGAACTGTCAGGCCTGCTCCAGCAAGCTTACTTAGATACACTACCTTGTCTTCCCCAAGATTCCTTCAATTTCTTCTTAACATCATCTCATCTTCCTCTCAACATCTTGGGAGAAGTTTTTGCCTACATAGCATGACATGTCCTTTAAGAAATCCAAATTTCTCCAAAAAAAAAAAAAAACCAACTAGCATAGAGTAAGAAGAGAGCCAGACTGACTTCTCAGAACAATTAGCTTATGACACTGGGGAAACTAAAACCCTTTTGAGAAATAGATGAAGCCTCCACAGCCAAGACTTTGCCCTTTTGCCTTCCTTCACTTCACACTGCTTCTGGCCTACGCTTCAGCTGGTGTCGGATGCCTCCATCCATCAAGCCCTGAGGACGCAGGCAAGTGGAAGGTGTGGAAGAAAAACTCTGGTAGACTATTGTGAAACCCTGTGATGCTGGAGAAAACAATTTCAACCGTGACAGAGATTAATATAAGGTCTCCAGGCACTTGCCAGATGATTTAATGTTATTTTGTCACGTCTGAAGAATTCTGTAAGCACAACAGGAACACAAAATTCACAGACTGTTTTTCTAAAATTTCTTTATCATCTCAGGAATTTCCTGCATCACCTACTTAATCAGAATTGTAGAGGAGCTACACACATACACACCATGGTTTCCACTTAGGTTTTCAAAGCTGACATTGGCATCTTTCTTCGCACTTGCCTTTGATGCTTAACCTCTCTGTGCCTGCCTATATGTATGGTCTTATATCAGCAAATGCATTGTAAAACTGAGGGGTTGGTGAGGGGGGTGATGGGATATAAAAACTGGGAGATAGCAAGGGAAGGGGTGGCATTATGCAAAAAGAAATGTAATCATTTCCTGACTTATGCAACTACAACACCTCTGTATATCACCTCTACAATAATGAGGTAAAACAAAAATAGTTTTCAGTAAACTTAAAACATGAAGCTGACTTAATGCTTTGTTTTTATTCACATGTCAAATAACTTCTAAATTAAATAAAAGAGGTTTCGGTATGCCAAGAGCCTAAATACTAATGCTAATCATAGGCTAACTGATTAAGTACACAACACACAGAAATGGGAAAGGAAAACCGAGAAAAGGTGATGGCCTTCGGTGCTTTGTGGGTGCTACATTTAGTATGTAAGCCCATGTGTCCACACTGGGACTTCTAATTGGAGGAGATATATACATTAGTTATAAATCACTTAATGATTTTCATGCATTTTAAGATAAATATTCAGATATTTGTGTTCCACAAAGGGAGAGTTTGAGTCTTGTCACAGAAGATATTATTCTCAAGAGAATGTAGCTTATTTTTACAATAGCCAATTATCCATTTAAAAATGCTACAGCCTTCTTGCCAAGTTGTATGTATCATGTACCTACATGTGCTTTATTGAGGACTCTTCCAAACAAAAAGATCATACATGTTGTATTCTCTCAGAGACTAATGTCTCTTGAACAGCTATTTTATGGATCTCCTCAACTCTTCAGAAAAAAAATGATGATGAGGAATAAGAATTAGAATCTGGGCCAGGAATTTGGCCTAGTGGTAGAGTGCTTGCCTAGCATGCATGAAGGCCCAGGTTCGATTCCTCAGGACCACCTACATAGAAAAAAACAGAAATGGTGCCGTGGCTCAAGTGGTAGAGCTCTACCTTTGAGAAAGCCCAGGGACAGTGGTCAGGCCCTGTGCTCAAGGCCAGGACTGGCAAAAAAAAGCAAAAAAAAAAGAATCAAATGTAAGCTAGATATAGTGATGCCTTTAGTAACAGAATATAGCCTTTAATGGGCTAACTACATGGAAGACTGAGATTTAAGGATTGCAGTTCAGAATCAACCCAGGCAGGAAAGCCCAAGAGACACTTATCTCCAATAAATAAGTAAAGTAAATCCAAAAATGAAGTCGTGGCTCCAGTGGCAGAGGGCTAACCATGAGGGTGGAGGATGGGGTGGTGGACAAAAACAGAGAGCACCTCGGGCCCACAGCCAGGATTGGTACTAAAAAAATAAACAAACAATAACAACAAAACAGAATATAGACTTCAAGATTCCCCAAATGTGTCTATAAATAAAACCAAAATTTACTTAAAACCAAATTTTGCTTAAATCACTGACCAAACCAAAGTCAAACAACTAAATTTGTTCCTGCTTTCATTTGGCAAGGAAGAGCCAGGTGTACATACGTATTTATTAAATCATTGAATTCTTGTAGCAGATTAGAATAATAGCAAGTGTTTCATGCTCCATGTCTTTGTTATTATGGTTCTTCCTCTTACATTTTTAAAAGGTGTACTATGTTGGAGCCTTCTTTGAAAAAAAGAAGAAGAGGAAGAAGAAGCTATATAATCTCCATTAGTATTAAGTTAGACGTTCAAATGAAACAAAATTTGACTTCAGGCAAAACAATAGAAGCTCAGCCATAACAGACAGTTTCCTTCCGAATAGATCTACACTGACAATAATTCTAAATCTAAAAACAGTTTTATTGTATTTTAGTATTATTTTGTTATAAACACTGGTGTAATTGAACCATATTTTAAAGCATTTCAATCTATAAAAATTCTTTTAATTTTTAAAATTCTATGCTAAAGATGATGTGCTTACAGTTATGTATTATCGGTTACATTTCCTTTTCAAAAGTGTCACACCCTCACTCATTTTTCTCCCAGTCTCCATCCCATTTCCTCTCCTCCCCTTACCAAGCAACATTAAGAAGCAGGTAGTAACTATAGGCAATCCATAGTGTTAGATGGGACCTCTTGCTTTGAAAAAGAATGGAAATGTAAGATAAACTGAAGTGGAGACAAGAATTCATTTGTACCACCAGAAACGTCTAAAATCCAAGGAGTGAATGGCTGTAGGCATGAGTGCCTCCAGGATTTAAAGGACAGCATGAAGACAAACCCTGCATGACTTCATTTACACATGAGAAATAAGAATGAACTCATAGAGCTTATACAAGTTAGGATAAAGAGGCAGAGGAGGTGAGGAACATATTAATGAAGGGATACATAATTTCAGTTTGCTGGGAGAATTAAGTTTTGGTGGTATATTGCCAGGAATTGTAATTATAATAAGTCAAAGTAAATAGTGAAAGATGGATGAGAGCAGCTGAGTATAAAGAGAAACATAAAATTAATAAAATAATATTGGAGAGGAACCGGGACCCACAGTTCATTCTTTTCAATGCATTACAAAATAATGATCTTAGCTATTAATATTCATAAAGTTCTGATTAGTGGCTTCAAGTCATGGTGTTTCCTCTCTGCCAAGGACATAACCATTCAGCAGATCTTTCACATCCCAGAAGAGGCAAGTAAGGAAAGGGCATATTATCTACTCTAGATTCCCACACAGGGTTCTCCACCAGCACTTGCTTAGGAAAGAAACATGGTCCTGATTTGGAAGTTAGAAATTGGGGTCTGTAAGCTATAGCTCTCAAATTCTGAAAGATCAGGATGTCAGGGAAAACCTTCCATCATGCTGTTTTGATTCAGTAAGCAGGAGCCTGGAAGGCAGCCCTTCTCCAGCACCCTTCTATACTCTTGGACACTTTCTCCCACACCTCAGGAGATGCAGGATGCTCAGTTGAAGGAATAAACAAACCCCACTCATCTGGAGGAAATATTGATTGGCTGAAACATGAGCCTCATAATCACAATGGCAGCCATTTAAGTATGCATGCATGCATGTATGTGTGTGTGTGTGTGTGTGTGTGTGTGTGTGTGTATGTATAGATCAATTGAATGGCAATTGAGAAATGGAAAAACTGAGATGAATGAACAAAAGCCAACTCAAATGAGATAGATTTCCCTCCCCAATGACAAAGACAGATGAAAGCTATGTGTCATCACTGATTCTCTGCATGCTTTAATTTACTGCGTTGAAAACAGCTAGAAGCCACTATAGTATTCTATTGATTAAGATCCCATTTAAATTCCACTTATTGATTCTGTAGCTTAGAAGGAAGGTCACAGAAGAGTGACACCATCATCCCTCAACGTCTTCCAAGCTCCTCTTAACTCCATGTTTCTTGTGTTCCTAGACTTCTCTAAAGTCTTTGAGAGTGCCCATTATGGATCCATTATTCCTTGGTTGACAAGGCAGCTTCCAATACTTTCTCTTCTCTTATTGATATCCTCATTCCCAGGAGGCAGGAACTGGGCCTTGAGAGAAAGCAAAAATCTAGCCCAAGAATATTTTCTTTCTTTCTTTCTTTCTTTCTTTCTTTCTTTCTTTCTTTCTTTCTTTCTTTCTTTCGTTCCTTCTTTCTTTCGTTCTTTCTTTCTTTCTTTCCTACAGTGATCTCAATGTCTGCAAAGTAGCTTGACTCTCCCCATAAAGTCACTGTCGAAATGCCTTTGTTCAGAAAAATAACTGGAGAGGTAAAATATAAATAGTAAAAAAGCAAAGTCAAATGCCAGATAAGGGAGTTAGTAGGTTTAACCACACCCACAGTTGGCTACATCTTGTTCTGTTCATCAAATGAGACCTTCAGGAAGCTTCTTTCCATTTCTCATGTGAGCTATTGGAACAAAGCACCACATGTCTCTGTTTCCCTCCATGGACCCCCTCGCAGAACATGGAATTCATAAATGATGACTATTTTGCACATTTAGCCTTCTCTGTCGGGGATCTGGAATCTTTCTCTATCAAGAGGAACAACTAAGCATGGTACACTGTGCTGAGAGAAGCCAGCCTCCTTGAGGCCACAGGCATGTAATTCCCCAATCCTGTAATACCTAGAATCTTGGGGAATAGCAAGAGGGAAATATGTTAAACACAGACAGGCGATAACCCTTGACAAGCCGGGAACTGATGGCTCACGCCTATAATCCTCACTGCTCTGCTACTCCGGAGACTGGGATCTGAGCATTGAAGTTCATAGCCATCCAGAGCAGGAAAGTCTATGAGACATTTATCTCCAATTAACAACCAAAAATGGAAATGACACTGTGGCTCAAAGTAGCAGAACACTAGCCCTGAGTAAAAAAAAGCTCAGGGACAGTGCTCAGGCCCTCTATGCAAGCCCCAAGATTAAAAACAACAACAGCAAAAAGCAACAAAAAACAAAACAAAAATAAAGACATGATCAGAAGGAAACATGGTCAAATAAGATTGGACAGAAAATGTGAAGAGGTTTTATGGTTTATTTATTTTTATCATTATTTATTATTGAACTTCCAGAAAGTTTGGAGGATTTCTCCAAGTTCTTACCTACAAATTATGTAAACCTCAGAACAAATCTTCAATTTTTTTATTCCCAACTTGTGATGAGAAAGCAGTCTTTGAGGGATAAAGTAGACTAATCTGGCAGAAGAACAGATCATTGAAATGGAGTTAGTGACAGGTCATTTAAAAGGTTAGCATACAGGATCCTAACTTTTTCATGCTACTACTGTTCATTCAGTCAACCATTCATTTACTGCTCAATACACACTGTTTTGCTTTCCTTCCCTTTTTCTTTTCCTTTTCTTTTTCTTCTTGTTTTTTTTTTTCTTTTCTTGTGGGTCATGGGGCTTGAAGTTGGTCTTGGATCTATCCCTGAGCTCCTCAACTCAAGGCTACCTCCCTACCCCATGGGCCTGGGCATTGTCCCTGAACTCTTCAGCTCAAGGCTACCACCCTATCCTTGAGCCCTACTTCCTGTTCTGAGGAATCCTGTAGCTAGGATTACCAGCATGAGCCATTGCACCTTGCTGCTTTTATTTTTCTAGAAGGGGGTTAGTTCTTGCTACATTGCTCAGATGCTACAAAAACTCACAATCCTCCTACTTGAGTCTCCCAAGTAACTGAGATGATAGCAGTAAACTAGCCCAGCCCTCAAGCTAAACAATGGAAGATGCCATTCTTCATCTCCCAGGTTCAATGTGTTAGAACAGCCTTTACAGGAAGGGAGAAAGAACTTAAGGCTTTTCTGAACAGAAAAAGTAGGGTATTTTCTACCATGTTTGGTGAATGCTGCAGAGCAGAGATTTCAATGTTATACATTTTATAGTCAGGTGGCATTTAAGGAACCAAGGGGTAGCATCTTCTAAGGAGTGACACACTAAACATAAATGAACACTTATCTAGCCTTTTTGCTAGACACTGGAAGAAATGTGGTGAAAATGGAGGAGGGGTTTTATGGTCTTGACTCTTAGAAAATAAATGTCCATTTTGACCAAGGATCAAAACATTCTGATTAAGAATCTGGATCATATTTTTGTCTTCCTTGCATTATGGCTAGAAACAATGGTAACACTAAAGCTTTATTCAAGAAAAGGAAGTTCTAATCCAGATTCTGCCCTTGCCTCTTTAGGTCAGTTTAAGTTGAACCTTGTTTGAGTCAAAGTTTGTTTATCAGTTAGGTCAAATAACAAAATATTTCTTAGTCTGCCAAGCAGAACAGATAGTAGTAAATACACTCACAGATGTGAGAATATTTTGCAAAAGGCAAAGTGTCAGACCAGAGTTAGGTGTTCTTATTAAGCACTTTCACACAAATCACATCAACAAGTACAATTTATTACAAGGAAAGCTGGGATGGCAGTGTGAGGGGCTGGTCTGCAAAGTCTTTGGAAAAGAACCTAGAACCAAGAATATTGTCACATCATAGTCAAATCATATGCCTATCCAGTTATGATCATAGCATATTTTTACAGTCTACATGAAATAAAGATCCTTTCCAATTTAAGACGAAAAGATCATGAAAATTTGTGTAAGATGCTCTGACTGCACGATTACAAAATCCTGGCTTAAAAGAAGAAGAAATTCACCAGCCAAACTGATTTCTACTACACAAAACTCAGCCCTTCGGCATATGTGATGATAAATGTGGTACCCAAGCAAAGATAATTGAAAAGGGAATTCTTAGTAGATTATTTCTGAAAGCAGGCAAGTGGATATTGGTGAGCCATGAGATATTGGTGGCATCTGCACTTGCTCAGCTGGGTTAACAAGAACCCACAAGACTCATCAGAGCTTCTCAGTGTCAGGCTTGGCAGTGATTTAAAGAGGTGCAAAGCCACTGGGCCAGGAGTGTTCCTACCTAGTATCATTACCAGAAGAGCGAGAACTGAATGATGGTGAATGGATTCTCAACCACCTAATCCCACTGACATCTCAACGTAAGAATGCCAGATCTTGCCTAATTGGCATCTGGCACAGTAAAATGAAACTGGTGCCATGCTAGCTGGCAGATATCTCCCAGTTTGCCCATTTCAACCGCATGATAATTCTGTGTGGATTTATGGCCCATCTGTTTTGCAAGGCAAAAGTTCTCTGTGTATCAGGGTTTGGGAGATATTTGCAATTGTCTATTTTTTTTTCAAGCTAATTCTTTTTTTTATTTTTATTTTTATTTTTTTTGTAAATCTGTTACCTCTTCTGTTTACCATTTCCTTTGTCTTTTGCTTGGCGTACCACGTTCTCCACTACATTTCATTTTTCCTTCTATAATATGAAACCCGTGGATTGAAGAAGAAAAATGCTGGTGGATATCTTTAAATTACATGCAGAGATTAGAATGTAAATTAAGTCTGGAAAAGAATTTTGGACCTTGATAGACAAATTCAAATCAAAGAGCTAATCCTCACGCCTCTGCCAGATGGGTCATTTGTCTGCCAGAGCTCAGCTTCTTTTCACAAAGATTAAAGTAGCACATTTTCAGGAGATAAGTAACTCATGGAAAAAAAAAATCTCTCCCTTGGTCACATTCAGGGCTATTTTTAGGCCTAATGCACAGTGGCCAGATTGAAGCCAACTGTCAATGAAGCAGAACACTTTCCTCTCCATCATCACCAGCCTTTATCCAGGCCAGTACTGTGAGTTATGTAGAGAAACAGGATCCGTTGCACTCAGCACCATCTGTCTTTTCATTGTCCACACATGCTCTCCTGGTCTAGCTTCCATACGAGGTCCACTTGTGCCCCATCTCAATTTATTCAACTGAAAATGGAAGTGGGACTGGACATTGGTAGCTCATGCATACAATCCTAGCTACTCAGGAGTCTCAGATCTGGACGATCACACTTGGATGACAGTCGAGGCAGAAAAGTCTGTGAGACTCCCTTTTCTAAAAATAATCAGCAAAATAGTAGGACCAGAGACATGGCTCAAGTATCAAATGACCAAGTGCTAGGTCCTGAGTTCAAATGCCAGTATGAAAGAGAGAGAGAGGAAAATGAGAAAGAGAGAGAGAAAGGGAGAAAGAGCAAGAGGGAGAGAGAAAGAAGGAGAGAGAGAGAGAATTAAATTTTTCTTCTATCTTTTTCTTTTTCTCCTAGAATCTCTGTGCCTGTCCCACGGTCAGTGCTCAGTCATGGTAGCTTCTATCATTACTATTACTTTTATTTACTTTATCTTATGATCAGATGATATGTGTGATGCCTGTACCGTACCACTTACATCATAGTGGTTAACAGTATAGAACACAAAAGACTCAACTCATGGGTTCAAATCCCTATACCTTTTGAGTTATGTGACCTTGAAGAAGCTACTTCCTAACAGTTTCACACCTATAGAGCCAGCATCGAAGTAGTACCTAGTTCCAGAGTTTCATGGAGATTGAAAGTTTGCATTCAATAAGGAATGTGCTGGAAAATGATGTAATTGATGAGCTTCTTCAAACATTCTCTCTCTTTCTCCCCCCTCCTTTCTTCCTCCCCCCTCTCTCTCTCTTTCTCTCTCTCTCTGTGTCTCACCTTCTCTTTCTCTCCTTTCATCTTCCTTTCCAGTCCTTCATACACTTACATGTTATGTTTTCTTGCTTTTTAAAATACAGGACATTTTGTGCTTTTGTACTTCATCTTTGTGCAGAGCCATGCAAATTCTCCCAATTGTTTTAGTATTGTGCAAGCATGGGTTCTGTTTTCTTTAAGTCCAAATGCATTCCTGAAAAAGTCGTATCTTGTGTGTAAACACAGCCAACCATATTTTCTTTCTTTAAAACTGCATCTTTCCTTTTTATAGTGGAACTCCACTGTAGCCGCCTCACGTCTGCTTTTAGGTTAGGACTAGCTCAGAAGCAGTACCATGATGCCATGTTAGGGGCATCTCCTTGGTAACCATCCCAGTTAATTTTTTTAAATGCATATAGAACAGAAGAGAATTTGACTAGGGGTCTGCACATGAAATCTGCTTTGGGATTCGATTTCACAGATGCCCCTATATTGATTTTCTTTACCCTGGGTTTTGGAGCTGCTTTAAATGTACTGAGAGAACGGAGTTTTTGGACTCCCCAGGGAGCTCAGAAATTTCAGCATTACTGCGAAGCATCATTTATTTTTCCTGACCTTTGTGGTTATCATCTGTTTATTTTGTTTACAGGGATAGGGGTCCAACTTAGGGCCTAGCATTTCCTGGACAAGCCCTCTGATAGTTGAGCCACGCCCTGGTTTTGTCTTGTTTTGCTTTGCTTTACTCACACCTTTGCCCAGATTAGCCTCCTAGGCCATATCAAGTAACTGAGATTTTAGGCATGCATCATGAAACCCTGTCATCCTGGCCTTTCTTACATGATTTGTTAGGTTAATGATGACCTGTGGCTTCATTCTGGATGTATTTTTACTTAGGAATTATAATAGGAAACTCTTCCAGACCTATACCAAAAAAAAGAGGAATGAGTATGAATGGAATAATGACTCCATCAATATAATGAAGGCTTTTTTAAACTGATAATAGAGTTTAAACTCAAAGAGTTTAACTGATAATAGTGTTTAAAGGCAGGTACTTTACCACTTACATCAGGCCTTGAGCCCTTTTGCTCTGCTTTTTCCCTGAGAGTCAGGGTCTTCTATTTTGCTTAGGTATCTTGCCTGGGCTTTTATTCTCCCTAGACTCCAAAAAATAAGAAAGCTCTGCTATCAGAGTACCCTCAGAACCAATGAGATAAAGAAGCCTTCAGTTCTCACAGTGGTTCCCCTTTCCTCCATCCCTCTCCTCCCACTAGTCAAAGGTGGAAGATGCTATTGCTGCCTGTTGCAGAGGGGGTACAAATTAGAGAGACAACGTTAGGAAGATAAGATAGAAAAGATAACTTTTTAAAAATACAGCTATTCCAGCATACACTCTATTTCAGTGCTTTAAAATTTACTTCTAGAAATCTGTTTAGGGTTTTTTTGTTGTTGTTTCTTTTTCTTTTGTCTTTCATTAGATTCATTGAATTACTTTTCTAGCAGTTTTTTTTTTTTGAACTCAAATTGAAACCTTAAAGTTGTATTAGATACCAAGGAAACTGATTATAATTGCGGTATGGGTTTTCTATTGATTGGCATTACAATGGATTCATCCCTCCTCCCCCTCCCCCCACTGAGTGGGGGAGATACATAAGTCACCAACACTCAAACCATTGAAAGCTGTTATCACCTCTTTAGATAGCAGTTCTTTTCATACTTTTCTGTATGCTTCTGCTCAATCAAGGGGTTCAAGCAATCTCCCATCTGCTAAGTACTTGAGAGTTCAAGCTGCCTTTGTGGCTCTGGTTATATTCTATGTGAGACAAGCTGACTGAGAAATTAATTGTCCACATAGTGCCATCTGTAGAGAGATATTGGTACTGCATGCTGTTCACAAAATCTTAAGATGCATCAACAACAACTATGGTATATGTCAGAAAAAAAAAAAAAAAAAACCATGGGACTTCAGGGTACACTTCATGGGTTCAATATAATCATGTAGCTAAATCCTTAAGCTTGCTGGGAGCCAGTGACTCATGCCTGTAATCCTAGCTCCTCGGGAGGCTGAGATCTGAGGATCACTGTGCCAACCCTGGCACAGAAGTCGTCAAACTCTTACCTCCAATTAACCACCAGAAAACCAGAAGTGGTGCTGTGTCTCCAGTTATCTTTGAGATGAAGAGCTCAGGGACAGCGTCTGAGTAAAGTTCAAGCCCCACGGCTGACAAAAACAAACAAAAAAAATCCCTGAGTTCACAGTAAAACTTCATTAAAAGATAGTTTAGAGAGATGTTCTAGGAAAAGGAGGATAAACAATTTTAAGTCTGGCAACCAGATATATTGTGTATATTAGTAATAGATGTGAAAACCTAAGGGCCACCTTGAGTGACTTCAGAAAACCTTTGGAAGTTTCAACAGTTTATGGCTCTATTCCTCTGGAAATGGGATTAGGGATTAAGGAATACAAAAGAGGCTTCCACAGCTTGCTGAAGGAATTGGCAGGTCTCTACCTGAGAGCACTAGTGTTTAATTCTCTGCAGACAGAGAAACTGAAGGAATGAGGATAACATAAACACAAGTGAAGGCAGGATTGCTATTTTGAAAGCAAGATCATGGCATATGACATGAGAATACCCCCATTCTTCTCCTGCATTTGGCACCAGAATAACCGCAGATTGGTCTATGTCCTCCTGGCAATAAGGTAGATAGAATTTCTCTAGGGATTCTGATCAGTTCAAGCAGAGATATCTAAAAATATCACATTAAGGATTATTCCAAAGGAGATAAAGATAGCTCCCATTTAATGTCCCATGCTTGTTAAAGTTACCAAGTGCATTTTAAGAAAATCTAATCAGCTTTTCACTCTGCCAATTTGAAACAGACAATTAAGTTACTAGACATATGAGGAAACCTTGTTTGAAAAAGTTGAAATAAGCAGGTATAATTCGCTGTGCAGAAAAAATGACTATGTACTGACCATTTTATTTTTTGATCCATCATGGATCGGGCTGAACTCTGGGCCTGGGCATTGTCCCTGAGCTCTTCAGCTCAAGGCTAGCATTGTACCACTTGGGCCACAATGCCACTTCTGGTTTTCTGATGGTTAACTGGAGATAGGAGTCTCATGGACTTTCCGTCCTGCCCCAGCTGGCTTTAAACCATGATCCTCAGATCGCAGCCTCCTGAGAAGCTAGGATTATAGGCATGAGCCAATGGCACCCAGCTTTTTTTTACATACATAATTGATCTCACTAGTAGAAAAATATATTGCATCTGTGGGAAAAAAAAGAATAGACTACCATATTTTTAAAGTAATATTAGAGAGAACAAAGTGGTTCTTAGGTATTTTTTAATTAGCAGAAACAAAACACTGAAATAACTGAATTAATACCCCACCAACAAGTAGAATAAATGGATTATGAAAAATGTGAGACAAAATATATAAAAAATATGGCCAATTATGACTCAAAAGAGAACAGAACTTATCATTACAGAGTGGATTGGTGAAAACGTCTCCAAGATTTGCTCATTAGTCCAGAATGTTGTATGCCATTCTTCTGTTCCCTTCTCCGGTGTTTCCTTTATCTTCATTTCTGATTTCCCCTTAAGGGCCTTGGGTTTAGAAAACACTTTCCAGTAGCCCATACCCCAGTAAATATTCAAGGTCCTTTACATGCACTTGTGAAGCATGTACTACCCGAAGCTGTCACTGGACTTTCTAGGCCGCTTTGTGATCTGTGAAAGCAGTATAGAACTTAGCATGCTCAAGATCACTGGAAGAGTATCAGCTGTGTCCAAGTCATTATTGGCACAAAGAAAAGACAGGGTGAGATGAAAGGAAAGTATGGTGGAAGGTCAGGACACTAGTGCAAAGTTGTGTGACATTTGAGAGTTTCTCTTCGGCAAAAGGACTGGGGTGAGGGGGGAGACAAGATACCTAAATGACCCATGGGGACTATCATTTTGGTCAAGGCACTTCTAGTCTTATGCTCTTTCAAGATTGATTCCTCTGTAATTAAATCAGCTCTGTTCTTATTTTACACCTATCATCTTCTTGATTGAATACCAGAAGTTCTTTCAAATAGTCATAGATAACAAGGCTGTGTTCCATTCTTTGAGGCATTTGCATTCCCCAACTTTGATTGTGAGTTGAATATTGTACGTGCTCATTAAGATCTTTAGATGCTAATTGAAAGTACACCAATCTTTCTGTAGAAAATTTGTAAGCCACTTTATTTTCAGTCTTTTTTTGGCTAACTGACCTTGTCCCTTAGAACTTAACTTCTCTTCTTGATTCTATTGTAGAAAATCACAGTATTGTTTGCTTTTGTGATCTGATGTTTGATAAGCTCATTCTAATATATAACATTCTGTTTTTATTTAATTAACCATCATGTCTCACATACTAGCTTGCTTGAATTCTTACAGTCTGAAATTAAAAGGAAATTTAATCATAGAGTTTAATCATCCTATGATAAATAAATTTCTCCCTGACAAATTACTACTGGCAGAGTGGAAGCAAGATTTCTTGTGCTATTTAGAAAAGAAATATGTTCTCCAACTTGTTTTTTTTCACTAAAGGGTTTTTAATCCAGGACTTTAAATATACAAAGCAAGCCCGCTTCAACTAAATACATCCCCAGTCCCCCAACCTATCTCTTATATTCAAGAATTTTCACTCTTGTGTATCATCAAGACGCAAGATCAATGCATTTAAATCAATGGCCAGCAATCTACCAGCTATGTTTGGTTCTTGTGTGGAACAAAAGAAGATTTTCTGAAAATTATTATTATCTATCTTCAATTCTGTACTGGCCAAGGTTATTTTCTTACTTAGGAGTGATAATGGAAAAGTCCTCCAGACCCATAACAAAGAGGAGTAATGGGTGTTGATGAAGCAGAGGTGCCCCACATACGATAGAATGAAGTCCATACACCTTTTTCTTTCTTTTACCTGATACTAGAGTTTGAACTCAAAGTTCCATATTTGCTAGGCAGGTGTTTTACCGCTTGAGCCATCCTTTGAGTCCTCTCTTTTTTTATTGGTTGTTTCTCTAACCAATCTGAATTTATAAAATAGGACTGCCCCCTTAGCTAATACTTATTAAATTACACACTGAACTACATATCTTTATTTTTTACATTGGTTGTTACTTTGACATATCTCTGCCTATCTTTTGATGCCCCAGAAGCCATGAAAGCCACATATAGTGTCTCCAGCCTGTAATCCTAGCTACTTAGGAGGTAGAGATTGAGGGATGATGGTTCAAGGTCAACTGAAGCATATAACTTTGTGAAATGCTTTAATCTCAACCCATGACTGGGTGCAAAGTATACATGTCTTTCTAGCCACAAACGAGGATGATAGACTAGATTGGACAAGCCTGGACAAAAAGCAAAACCCTAGCTTCAAAATAACCAGTAGGAGAAATAAAAAATGAAGAGAGATTGGTGGGGTGTTTTAAACTCTACTCAGTAACACGAAACTAAGGAGGAAAGTTCTTGCATACCTGATTCTTTCATTAGCAAAGCAGGCTTTAGGGCTAAAAGTTAATGACTGATGTCTGTTTACAGTCTAAACTTCTCTGTGAACTGCTCTCCAGATTTATTCACTGTTCATATTTAAAGTTAGTTTTCTTCACTGAATTTTTAAAAGCATTTAGTGTAATAATAAACTTCATGAACGTTAATTCATACTACTTTTGCTTTTCACTGATTTTACTCTATCATAAATATTATGTTAAAGATCTGGAAGTGTAGCTTGGGGTAGAATGCCTTCTTAGCATACATAAGGTCCTAAGGTTTAATCTCTAGCATATGTATACATACATACACACACACACACACACACAGTTAAAATCTTTGATTTCTATAAAATAATAAAAATAGAGAAGATAGTCTAAACATTTGTATTTCATCCAACTTTGTATTTAACTTAGCAATATTATCTAATGTTTTCATTTTATTTATCAGGGAAAAGTCCATATGTAGAAGACAAGAATATGTTTACTGGAATACTCAATGACAAAAACAAAAGAGAGAAAGAAAATGTGTGTGTGTGTGTGTGTGTGTGTGTGTGTGTGTGTGTGTGTGTGCTCTCATAGCACCTTTGAACTGGTTTTGTAATCTTCCTGGTTTTCTCATTAATGAATGAAGCATGTGGCAAATAATTACACCATGACCTGAACTAAAAGTATCTTCATTGGAGGACAATATTTGTAGCTTATATGCCTTCTTTATCTCTGTCTTTTATCCAGCACAAATATCAAGGTAATCACTAGCATAGTTGAGAGTCTTCCTCCACACAAATGCCCAGAAGTCATTAACAATTAGAAGAAATTGATGCTAATGTTAAAATTCATTTGTCATCTCTACCCTATTGGCATAAGTCTTATTTTAATTACCTTTAAAATTCACTGAACAGCAAAATTTAACAAAAAAGACAGCCTTGGGCTCAAATGCACCATCGTATAGCCATGAGTTAGTTCATTCAGTCTTCTGTTGATGTGGCTTGCATGCCTTGAGGATTGCCTTACCTGGTTTCTACTAGACTGTTAACTAAACCACATGCTCCCTGGTATGCAAATTAATCCAGCAGTTCTATTATATATCTTTCCTGGCCTAGAAGACATTTGGATTTACTGTCTGCACTCTCAGGAATAATTGCAGGTAGAGATTGAGCTGTACAAAGTTTGCTATTTACATAAGATAAAAATGCCAAATCCAAGCCAGGCACCAGTGGCTCACACCTGTAATCCTAGCTACTCACCAGACTGAGATCTAGGATCATGGTTCTAAGCCAGCCTGGACACCAAAGTCCATGAAACTCTTATCTCCAAATAAGCACCAGAAAATCAGAAGTGGCACTGTGGTTCAAGTGGTAGAGTGCTATCCTTGAGCTGAAGAGCCCAGGGACAGTACTTAGGTCCAGAGTTCAAGACCCATGACCAACCCCCCCTGCCAAAAAAATAGCCAAAATGCCAATTTTGTATGATACGATCTAATAAAAAAAGAATCAAAATTATAATGCCTTCTAGTTTCAAAAGGAACTCTCTTTTTCAATAACTGTAACTGTGAAAAAGAAGAGTGTAAACACCATTCATGAAGTATCGTGACAGACCTAGGAATGACAAAGATATCTCAGGTGCTGATGCCTGGTCAAAGGTCTTGTTTTCTATTAGAGGATGGCCTCTTTGAAAGCAGGGTCTGAGTTTTCTATGCTTTCATTTTCTGTGTATTTAGGATATGTAGGTATTAAATAAATGTATGTTATATGAATAAAAGTTAAAGATGGAGAAAATAAAAGCAAAGAAGGAATGAAGGTGAACTCTAGATTGAATAATAGCCAGAAAGACTATAAACAAACTGGCTTTTTCTAGGTGAAATTTTATCTCAATAAATTGTATACTTCAAAGTATTTTGGTGACAATCTGAGGATTAGAACTCAGGGCCTAGGCAACTGTCCCTGAGTAATTTTTCTCATGGCTAGCATATTACCTCTTGAGCCACTGCTCCACTTCCAGCTGGTTAAATGGAAACAGAGTTTTCATGGATTTCCCTGCTTGAGCTGGCTTCAAACTAGGATCCTCAGATCTTAGCCTTCTGAGTAGCTAGGATTATAGGCATGAGCTACTATTTTAAACTGTCGCGATAGCTATGTCCCCAAATGACTTAGGAGGGTTTTCAATACCACCCTTACTTTAGTAATTCAGGTGATTTTTATTCTGACATTCGTTTGTGGTCATCATAATTTTCTGTTTCCAAAATAAACATCTGTAAACAAAGCTAGAAGCTCAGCAGTATGAGACCCTAATTTCAAACCTCAGTATAGATGGGGACACAGGCAGACAGACAGACAGACAGACAGACAGACAGACAGACAGACAGACAGACAGAGAAATGGAGAGACAGAGAGAGGGAAAAACAGAGAGAATGAAGGAATACATTCATATTTTTCTGAACTCTCGTTTCCTCCAGGACAGATATCAGTGGATGGATTTATGCGCTACCTGAGTGGAGAAGAAAACGGAGTTGTTTCACCTGAGAAACTGGATTTGAATGAAGACATGTCTCAGCCCCTGTCTCACTATTTCATTAATTCCTCACACAACACCTACCTCACAGGTAAGAATTTACAGTTCTTTGACAAAATCCTTTTGCCAGTCTCACCACTGTGTTTCCAAAGTGAAAATCGAGTTTGTTTACTTTCCTTTATTTAAATAGCCTCAGAGAACACTGGGTTCTAGCACTTAAAGTCTTTCTCCACCCATAAACAGTCCTGTCGATGCTTGCGAAGCAGTAAAATGTGTCTCTTTGCAGCTTGTCTAAGCTCCTAAGTCATCTGCAATGCATCTATCTGTTATGCTTGGTCCAATGGAATTTTCGTACAGTAGAATTTGTTCTTCAATGAACTTAAAGCCATTTCCAGGGCTAGGGAGGTAGTTCAGGAACAGGGACCTTGCCTGGCATGCCTGAAGCCTTGGGTTCCATTCCCAGCATTGCAAAAAATAGAAGAGGGAAAACAAAAGGGAAAATTTTTTTAAAGCCATTTATAATTCCACTGACATGTCTGGGCTCTGTTTCACCTATAAGATGGCTCTGAGGCCCTTAATAATTTCTGCTAAAGGTAAATTGCTTTTAGCTCAAGGTGAAACAGAGCTATTGACCAAAAGAAAAAATCTGTGGCAATTTATCTTTTGTAGTAAATATTATTACTAAGTAGGAAAAAAAGTAACAGTGATTTTCCTAATTTGATCTAAATCTTGTATTGCTGTGGTTTCTGGTAAATAATTAAAAAGGAAAATATCAAAACATATGTTTGTCTATGTACACATATACAATCTCACTGTAGTTTACAATCAAAATTTTAAACAACACATTTTAGTCTGCTTAGAATAATTTTTATTTAAAAACATTTCTTCTGTAAAGAACAATGCTACTTCAAAACCACATCATTTTCTTGCTTCATATGGTCCAAAAACATATAAGATATAAGCCAGACCTACCACAAGGCAACAAAAATCTGAGGTCTTAGTTGCTATCTGTCTATGGTTGATGTAGCCTATTTCAAAGATGATTTTTCATTTGGGAGAGAATTTCAACTCAGGGGCAAGATCTTATCGATTGAGAAAAATGTGTGCCATGTCTGGCTCATCTTGAACTCTGTTCTTGTCACCTATTCCTTGATAGCAAATCAGTGGCATTAAAATAGACATTATTTTGTTTTGATCCCCTACTCAAAGAGCGAAATGAAAGGATGGTACCTGTCTATTCCATACCATCTTAGGTCACACCTGGAAACAGAATAAAGGGACTGGAACTTGGTGCCAATGACTCACATTTATCATCAGAGGTTGAAATCTGGAAGGTAGAAGTTCAAAGCTAGCCCTAGAAGAAAAAAATGACAAAAGTCAACTTCAAAAATAAATAGCTAGATATTGGATTAAAGGCATGGTTCAACTGGTAGAGCACTACCAAAGTAAGCAAAAGGCTCCGAGTTCACACTTAGGTTTTAGTAAAAGAAAACAGTTAATGCAGGGCCGGAAGTTTGGCCTAATGGTAGATTGCTTGCCTTGTATACATGAAGACTAGGATTTGATTCCTCAGCACCACATACATAGAAAAAAGCTGGAAGTGGTGCTGTGGCTCAAGTGGTAGAGCTCTAGCCTTGAGAAAGCCCAAGGACAGTGCACAAACCCTGAGTTCAAGCCCCATGATTGGTATAAAAAGAAAAAAGAAAAGGAAGGGAGAAGAGAAGAAGGGGGAGAGAAAGGAAGAAATAGAGAGAGGGGAGGAAGGAGGGAGGGAGGAAAAAAGGGAAGGAGGGAAGGAGGGAAGGAAGGAAGGAAACAAGGAAGGAAGGAAGGAAGGACGGAAGGAAGGAAGGAAGGAAGGAAGGAAGGAAGGGAGGGAGGGAGAGAAAAAAAGAGAAGGACCAAGGGAAGACACCTCAGCTAGAATGTCAAAGCTAAAATGAGTCATAACTCAAAACCTAATTGCTTAGAAGAGGCCTCAGTGTGGCTTGAGCTTTTTCACATCATGATAAACCTACGGTAAGAAGAACTTCCCACATGTCAGCTCAGTTACAAGAATATGTACCTTAGAGACCAGGAGGAAGTTTGATTTGTCTTTGTTTGCTTAATGACAGCAGTTTCGAGATGTTTCTTGATCAAAAGAATCAGAAGTCTACCCAGATTCAGAGAGGTGACATGGCTCATTGCTTCCAGTGACACAGTACCAAATAATGCTTGGTCCTTTTGTAAAACCACTGCAAGTTTCATTAAGGCAAGAGTCCACTGAGATCACATCCTGGGATTGGGTACTTCTCTGGCTACTTCAAAAGTTTCATAGCTCCCATCCAAGTTCATAGGACTTTAGGAAAGAAGTTTATTTCCAGTTCTACCTTCCCACTTAAATTCTTAGGTCTACAGCTTTTCATTTTAATGCTTCACAATTTATACATAATTATTCATTTCCTTTACTATAACAATATAATCTTTCTGAGAAAATGCTCCCTACTGAGATAAACAACAAAATATAAAATAAAGATCAAATGTCTATAAAATATGGCTGGTTTTATTGTTGTTGGTCTTTTTGCTTTGCTCTTGTTTTGTAGGCCTGAGGGATTGAACTTAGGCAAGCATGCTAACATCAAACTACTTTCAGCTTTTTAAACTGCATTTCAGTAGGGAGCTTCAGCCACATTAATTTTCTATTACTTACGTAGCCATTCCTCCTTGTAATCATGTGAATGTGGTCATGATAGAGAATATGGCTCCATTGTGTCAAGTTGGCTTCAGTTTGAAGTTTTAGCATATTGGTGGCTAAAATTTGTCAGAAGATAGAGCTGTTGGGATCTTTTCCTTTCTTGTATTACTGAGACTAAAACGAAGTACATTTCACATGCTAAGCAAGTTCACTACAACTAAGCTACATTTTCAGCCCTTACAGTACTCATTTAATGAAAAAAGGTGTTCAACAAGACGTTGATTTCTGTATTTGAGTTATAAACATGATTGTGTCTCTGCCCAATTATTAATTTCCAGTGTTAGAACATTTGTTTTCAAATACTCAGAATATGAAAATGGGAAATATCTTAAATAAGTTCTGCTCATGAGTGATATTTTGTTAATCCTGCTCTTCCCTTTCAGAACTGTGTATTATACTAAAATTCACATTAGAGTTGAATGAAATTAAATAAATGTTCATAGTTTTACCTTGTTTAATTTAAAATTCTTTATTTTCACTCAGAAGAATGAAGAGGAATGCCATGTAATTGAGAGAGAAAGACAGAGAGAGAGACAGAGACGGAAATAGAGATAGGGACTGACAGAGATAGATGGACAGATAGAGAAAGAGAGACAGAAAGAGTTATTTGTATAAAAATATTAACATAGTCTTTCCAAGATTTTGCCTGAAATCCTCTTTGATTTAGGGTCAAAATTTAGCTTTAGTTCATATATTTAGTAATAATATCATTGATTTAATTGTAAATGAAATTGACATAGAACTTCTGATTCTCAAAGGCCTTTATAACACTTGCAATATCTCTGCTCTAAAAATTCAAACTCTCCATAACCAATTAAGAATGCTATAAAATGAAATTGTAACCAAAGCCAAATCCAACAATTTGAAAATAAAGACTGAAAAGAATGTTAAATTTTATACATCATAGTCATTTTTGAAGACAAGTGAAAAGTGTATCTATAGAAACTCATTTTATAGAAAAAGAAAGGTTTTCCATTTAAATACACCTAAGAAATGCTAGCATTTTCTGTTATGGGAAGATAGCACTTAACTTTACTGTTATTTGAATACAGGTGAAAAAATGGCTTGCAGACTGATATTGTTAAGTTAGGTGATTACCAATCCCTATCTTCCTTGTCATTTATCTGCTTATTTATTATTTTGTGGGAGAAGAATTGTCAAGAACTAGTTTATTTCTTTAAAATTCCAGTCTAAATCAAAGCAAGGCGAATTTCATTATGTGAGAGGTTTTCTTTTGGGCTTTCGAATAGAATAGGACTATAGAAATTAAAGATAACAGTATGAAAATAATCAATTCACCAATGCATTTTTTGTGTTTCTTTCTCTCCTCATAATTTCCCCTTGTTGAATTCCAAGGTGGATCCAGTAGGAAAAATAAATCAGATCAGTGACAACAATATATGAAGCGAATGAGTTACTTTTTAATTATGATGATCATTTTGAGAGTTTTGGGTGTCATCAACAATATACCCAATAGTGATTATGTTTGAAATTATTGTTTCTTGACAAATTCACCATGATGATTCAAGAAAGAAAAAAATCTTCAGAGATAGAATTCATCCTTTCAATTTATATCTTGACGGCATTTCATAAACCTTGTCTTGCTCCTAAACTACATTAGAGATAAGGATTTTATACAAAGGCAAGGCACTGTGATGTATCTCCAAACGACTAACATCCTTACAGAATACTAAGCATTAGATTGGAGGCTTCAATGTTGAAAAACATTAGATCTGATAACTCCAATATTTTGATTGATTAAATTATCTGCCTGTCTCAAATAATTATCCAGCTTCTCCACTCATATCCAGTAGAGATTGGAGAAAAGACTTAAGAATGATTCAACAGCCCTAACTTCACAATTGTGGATAATCCATTATCTATTCATGGAGTGTGTCTCACTCCCTTCTTTCACATCTCTCTCTCTCTCTCTCTATTCCTTAGCATATGCAAACTTTTAACATTGTTGTAAAGTGTGAAAACAGAGAAGCCACATTTTGAGAGGTTGAATCTTGCACTCTTTATTAAGAGGGCAATGACTGCATGGTAGACTCCTATCCCAAAGACCAGCAGTCAGCAAATACACTTAACACTGTTAGGAAACTGAGCCAAGAAGGACAAAGAGGAAAGAAAGAATAAAAAACAACCCCACAAACCAAGTCAGCTCCAATGGAGAACTGAATTAGGACACCATGGTGACCAGAGAAGATCCAGGAGACAGGACTGAAATACAGAGAAACTTGGCTTGGCATAATGGTGTCTAAGCTTGTCTGGGCCTAAATAGGACAAGGTTAGGGGACAGGGTCACAGGAAACTCCCATTCTCAGGCACTGGACTGACAGGTTTAGTAACCAGTCAGCCCGAGGGCCCACCCTTGTCTCCAGAAATTTAGGCACTCACCTGAAAGGCAGGAGCCTTACCTTCCCCCACCATGAAGACAAGGTGCCACACCTACCATCTGCCATAAGGCCAAGATGACACTGGTCAGACCCAATCATCCTTTTCAACATGGATTTCCTAATAAAAGTACACAGATATAAGAAAATTGTGCAGTAGAAGGGGAAGATAAGCTTAGGAAATAAACAAGTCCTATTTAAATTTACTTCTCACTGAATTACAGGCTTACCTCTTTAGAGTTGGGAGTTCTTTGTTTCTAAAATGACGATGAATTAAAACAGCCCGAGTCCTTGTCGCTAAAATTATTAGGAGGCTTACTTCATGACTTAAAAATTAAGAACTTTATTGCCTCAGACAGCAAGACATCTGAAGGAGGAAGGCGTGGAGGTTGGTTAAATTAGAAATTCAATGATGTCACAAGCCATGTTGGTGGTTTTAGGATGACTGTGCATTCCCAGTACCAGGCTTCCGTGTAGGACAAGATCCACAGGACATGGAGAAAAATGCTTGTCTGTAGCTGTCTCTAATCATGAGGAAACTATTCCTAGAGATACAGCGGCATCCATCTTTACCCAACACACTTCCCAGAGTTCACAGGAAATGCCCACATTCATCACCACCACAGAAAGTGTTATTTCTTACTGAGAATATTCTAGATTTCCTCCAGGGCTGGAGAGGAAATCCTGAAGCTTATTAGAGCTTAAATAAATTGTTCTATGGGCTACAAGAAAGAATAAGGAAGGATGTCCAGAAATATGTTTGGATAAGAATTTAAGCTTCCTTCTTTTACTTACACTTACCTTTTAACTGGTAAGGTCAGGATGCTGGTTCATTTTTATATTCTTAGTAGCCAGTATCATGACTCTTTTATTCATATATTTGAATACATACAACCCTTGACAGTGATGTTCCAATAATAAGAAAGATATATTACTAAATTTTCCCCAAGCCTTAGAATAATTTTAAGCTCTTCCACACTTTCTCAGCTGAGCTATCTCATGTTGAGTGAATTGTATCTGTATTCAAGAAAGCTCCATGATCTCACAGAGGTAGCAGCAGATACCATGGAAAAGCGGGGTAGTCCGACTGTTCTCTCCAAAAATGAGGAAGGCAAATAAAACCTTGTATTTTCGACTATTCTAATGGATGTAGATGTGCCCTGAAAAACTGTCATCGAATTGAAAGCAAACAGCAATAGTCACTATCTCCACTTACCAAAGAGACAATGTTTATTGCAGAGGCCCACTGATAGGTGATGGTGTCCCATATTTATAATCTTAGCTACTCAGAAGGCTGATATTTGAGGATCACAGTTCAAAGCCAGTCCAGGCATGAAAGCCCATGAAACTCTTATTGCCAATTAACCAACAAAACAATAAATGCCACGAATGGAATTATGGCTCAAGTGGTGGAGCCCTAGCTTTGAGTGAATAAAGCTCAAGAAGAGGGACCCAGGCCCTGAGTTCAAGCCCCTGGACCAGCAAAATAAAAGCAAAGCAAAACAAACAAACAAACCAAAACAGGCCACTCAGTTAACAATTGTGTTATATTCTAGAAACTTCTCATCCTACAGACTGAAAAAAACATGCTACATAGTGGTAAACATGAAAGTAGACAATGATACTTTGGTGTTTGCAAGAAGAGAAATTTCCCAGAAGTCTTTGGGTTTTTTTAAATGTTATATTCATTTTCTGATCTTTTCTACCTTCTTGGATGCCTTGAGTAATCTGAGACAAAGCACTAATGAATGTAACCAGCCACTCAAAATGAATGCATTCAAGTAAGAAGCTGCAGAGCTGTGACTGGAGGCACTGTAATGAATTCATCTGAGACAGAACTTGAGCTCCAACTTCAATCATAGACTCAGAATGTATTCTAAGGAGTATTCATGGCCAGACCGAGAGGGCCAAGGATTGAATGACTCATGACAGATCACCAGCCCAGCCCTTAGAGATCTTTGGCCAGAAGCTAGAGTTATTGGATCAAATCAAATGGAACTGTAATGGATGGGATGTAATAAAGAGAAACTTAGAATTTTAAGAAGAAAAGTAAGTCGAGTTTGAGATGCCTGGCAGAACAGGATGAGTAATAGAGATTATCAATGCATGTGCCTGGAAAAAAAAAGTATTTGGTTATTTGAAAGTGGATAGGGAAGGGAGGAAAACAAGATGAGGGGGAGGGGTGGGGGGAGGGAAATGGGGACCAAGACACGAGAAAGGGTATCAATGTATGTGAAGTAATGCACCTTCTATCTGGTGAATATAATGTAACCTTTCTATTAATCACAATAAAAATATATGGAAAATAATAATAAAAAAGTTTCCATAAATGAAGTAATCCATACAGGGAAGAATGAGACCATCACCAGATAAACATTGCATCTCAAAATACAGGCTCTTTTGATGATTTCATTATTCATTAAAGATATGTTTAAGCAACAAACTTACCTTGGAAGGACTTGGGATAGCTTTAGACCTTTTACAATTGACTTTCTGTCGCTCTGTTTCTCTCTCTCTGTGTCTCTCTCTCTGTGTATCTGTCTCCCTCTCTCTCTTGTTATCTTTATCTCTCTTTTTTCCAGGATCTTTATTTCATCTCACAAACATAACCATATGCCTTACCATGCCCTTTTTTTCCCCAAGAAAGTCCAAAGAAATGTTTCTAGAAACTTTTTGAGTCATTTCTAACTAATTGGTCATATAGTGGAAAAGTACTGTAGATGTAAAATAACGACTCTGTTTTTAAAGGAAATAGGAAGACTGTTTATTACAAACCAACTATAAGTAACCATAGCCTATAGATTCAGACTACCCTGGGTGGCATCTTCCTCTATAACCACAGAAACAAAGAAAGCCATAAATCCACACCTTTACAAATTATACTGGTAAGAGGTTCAGGAAGGGAGGAAAAGGCTACTGCAAAGGAAGAAATCTCCTCCGTATGTTTCAGATGGCAATATAGCATTTTTAGTTTTAGAATGGTGGAAGCTAGACTTGTACTAAACTTCATAATAAAACCCAAGGAGTTTATCTGTTAATCAAGAAGCTGTTAGCTCAAATACAAAAATCAGGTAATTTAAGCTTAACACAGCACATGTTCCAATCATCGGAAACAAACTCAGACACATAGTATGATACAAGCCTTCTAAAACTAATTAATTAGTTAATTAAAGTCATTGGCTCCTAAAAGATCTAACAACATTCATTATTTTAGCTCTCGGCTTCCATATTCCATTTCAACATGACCATGACGTCAACAAGATCAACTAGTCTTTTTTCTTTTTTTGGGGGGGGGGGGAGTCATGGGGCTTGAACTGTGGGCCTGGGAGCTGTCCCTGAGCTCTTCAGCTCAAGGCTATCACCCTACCCCTGAGCCACAGCGCCACTTCCCATTTTCTAGTAATTAATTGGAGATAAGAGTCTCCAGTTATTTAGTGTCTGGGCTGGCTTTGACCGGTGATCCTCAGATCTCAGCCTCCTGAGTAGCCAGTATTACAGGCGTGAGCCACCATGCCCAGCTCAAGCAGTTTTGAGGATCTTCCATACTCATGAATCTCCTTCAGGTAATAGCTGCACATAGTATTTTTCTATTTTACTGCACCATTAACTCTGATCTAGCTTCTACCAGGACAATCGTGCTCTTCACCAAATTATTAATGAAATAGGCTTAGACATTGCAAAACAGGTAATGATGTTAATTCCCGTCATCAGACATACAAAAATCTCTGTCATTTAATACCAATACTGGGGTTTGTTTTGTTTTTCTTTTGTTTTTGTTTTGCAGGAACAAGCATTGTTGATGAGTTAGCCTAATAATTATTCAAAATCTTCTCCTTTCATAAAGGTAGCCCTCTCTAAAGTGTAAGGGCTATATAAATGCTTAGCTTCACTCCTTTACTTACACTCTTCTCTTCTTTCCTTCATATACTAGGGATATTTGTAAATTTTAACAAAAGCAATAGATTTTGAAGCCATTATCAATGGCATCAGGAAATTTCTAGGTTGTTCTGTCAACACTTCTGTTTTTGTGAACACATTTGTGGGTTTAACATCCTCAGTTTTTGTTCTTTCCTTTTTTTTCCCTTCATCTCTAAGGTTGTTATGCAACCCTACATAATCAGACTTTCAGTACCTTTAAAGGGCTCTTGAAGACTCAAGAATGTCATCCTTTTATTATGCTGATGCTGGTGGGGTGTTATGACACAAATATAAAAATATAATTAAGTCAGGAAGCTTAAATTCTATTTTCTTCCTCCTGGATGTCTCAACAAGGCCGATGTTGTCTACTTCAATGTTACTTTGACAGTTCTTATCAACATACCATCTTCCAAATGACAATAAAATATGATGGAGACTAATGCAGTAGACATCAAAACGACTTAACCATGGAAAGCCTAAAACTTCAATTTGTATAAAAACAGCCTTCTCTCAGAAGTTGTTCATTACTAGGCTTTTAAAAATAATTTTTCACCATGGGCACATGGTGGTTCATGTCTATAATCCTAGCTACTCAGGACGCTAAGATCTGAGTATTGTGATTTGAAGCCAGCGTGGAGAGAAAGTGCGAATGAAACTTCTATCTCCAATTAACTACTAAAAACCCAGAAGTGGTGCTGTGGCTCAAGTGGTAAAGTGCTAGGCCTGAGCACATAGAGGCTCAGGGACAGCATCCAGGCCCTGAGTTCAAACCCCACAAATAACAACAACAACAACAACTATTATTATCATTATTGTTATTATTATTATTATTACTGTATTATAATAAATGTTATTATTTATAAAGAAATTATTGACTTCTACTTTTTAAGGGAAACAGTATTGATAGAGTTTCTCTGTGCTCTGTATTCTATTCTCTGACTTTTAACGGACTTTGATTATGATAATCTAATCATTTCATTGTGGTATTTCAGCTCTGTTCATAGACACTGAATTTTTATGGTTTCCCTTTGGTGTTATTGGATTCTTTCTTCCTTCCTTTCTTTCTTTTTTCATTCCTTCCTTCCTTCCTTCCTTCCTTCCTTCCTTCCTTCCTTCCTTCCTTTCTGTCATCTATACTTGTCTACCTATCTTCTGTACATCTATGTATCTGTCTATAGATAGTTCTAGCTCTCAAATTTAGGACGTTGGTTCATTTTGAGTTAATTTGTTGGATGGATTATGAAATGGAAATCGACTTCCATTCTTAGGATGTGGCTGTCCAGATGTCACAAGCTAAAGCATTGAAGAGAAGGTTCTTACTACATTGAATTGTCTTGGAAATCTTTTGAAAGTTTATTCTTGGGCATTAATCTATATGTTTTTCCTTGCCAGAGTACCACATTATTTGCTATAACTTTGTAATAACTTTTAAAACTTGGAACTGTTATTCTTCCAACATTATATTTTTCAATATTATTTTGACTAAAGAAAGCCCACTATATTTCCATATGAAGTTTTAGACCAGAGTGTCAATTGTTTTTTGCCAATCCTGGGCTTAAGCTCAGGGCCTGAGCACTGTCCTTGGACTTTCTCAAGGCCAGAGCTCTACCACTTGAGCCTCAGCACCACTTCCAGCTTTTTTTCTATGTACGTGGTACTGAGGAATCGAACCTGGGGCTTCATGCATGCTAGGCAAGCATTCTACTACTAGGCCAAATTCCCAGCCCCCAGAGTGTCAATTTTTAGATTTTGACCAGAATTGTGTTAATATGGAGAGTTGTGCCATCTTAACAAACATTAAATCTTGAATTCCATGTAAAATATTCCATGTCTGGTTTATTTTGTTGCTTTATTTCCACGTCTGGCCTATGGAAACTTGGACAAATGAACTGTTCTCTGCTATTTTTTCATTACCTAAATTGCACAAATATATTTTGGTTTTAATTTTACTGGTTCTATGACTTGAGTAGTTGCCATTGTACCATTCCAGCCATGCCTCCACAGCATGTAGCTCATGTAGGCCTTCAATTAGTAATCCTTCTGCCTCAGTTTCCCCAGTGCTAGTGTTCCCAGGACTGAGATTCCAGGCCTAGCTTGAGAGAAGTTGTTTTTGAAGCTTAAATGTTTAATACACATAAAGCCCAAAGATATAACTGACATGTGATAAACAATAAGTTACCAATCAAGTGTCATTGTCACTGTTACCATGCCACCTTTCTTCTCTCCTTTCCCTCGATACATGATAGATTTCATGTGGGTTTGTGTGGGAACTTTCTGGTATGTTGAAGCAGAAGAATGTTGTGAACAACCATTTCAACACATAGACATGAAGAGTTTCTTTAGGAAGCCAATACTAACTACTTTGCTCATTTTGTGGAATTGTGAACACTGTTTTTCTGGTTGTTTTCTAGCTGGCCAGCTGGCTGGAAACTCTTCTGTCGAGATGTATCGCCAGGTGCTCCTGTCTGGGTGTCGCTGTGTGGAGCTGGACTGCTGGAAAGGAAGGACGGCAGAGGAAGAGCCTGTCATCACTCATGGGTTTACCATGACAACCGAGATATCCTTCAAGGTAGAGTGAATATGTGTTGCCAAGAGAGTCAGCTAGGGAGACCTGACCCTTTATGGCTAAAGACCCATGTAGTAGAAAGTCCAAGTAGTAACAATGAACTCAGCGGGTTATTAATTATTTTTATACTTTCAGAGGCTAAAATATAACAGCTTATCCAGATGTTCTTGACATTAATTAATGGATGAATTAATTAATGTATCAATGGATGCTTGGTGTAGGAAATGAAATATTGATTTATTTGCTTTATTTCTTGCACTTTGTTACTGTTTTCTTACATTTTATTATTGTATAATATGCCATACAAGGAATATATACAGCTTAGTTGTGCAGTTTAATGAATAGGTAGTATATCCCTAGTTGTCTAAATTAAGAAACTAAAGCTTACTCCACACTCAAAACACCCCCATATATGCGTTCATTTTAGTGGTGAACACTGTCTTGGGAATTGATCACTACTTTTTACATTTTAACTCTATCTGTTTAAGGGTAGTCCTAAACAGTACAGCTCCCCTAATTTTTTTTCCAGTCCTGGGGCTTGAACTCAGGGCCTGAGCTCTGTCCTTTGGCTTTTTCCTCAAGGCTAACACTCTGCCACTTGAGCCACAGCACCATTTTTGGCTTTTTTCTATGCATGTGGTACCGAGGAATTGAACCCAGGTTTTCGCACATGCTAGGCAAGCACTCTACCACTAGGCCAAACTCCCGGTCCCTGCTCCCCTAATTTTAAGCTTCATATATGTTGATTACTATTGTAATATGCATTTTTCTCATATTTTCATTCTATATCACTTAAAAGGTTTGTCAGTATTGTTGAATTTATCTCTAGCTTGTTTGATTTATTCATCATGATGATGATATTAATTGCTATCCAGTTTTACATAGACTAACCATCTCTTGTTCAAAATGCATGGGACCAGAATGTTTCAGATTTTAGAATACTGTATTTGCACAGACTTTTCTGATCAAGCATCTATGACTTCCAAATCTGTTTAGATCCAAAACATTTCAGAATCTAGACCATGTTACATATATATCTCAGTATTGAAATCATTCAGATTTTAGGGCATTCGGAATTCTAGACTTGTACATGTGAGACAATACACTTGTGTAAAATTCCATTCTTCCATGCCAGGTTTGGGGCTGTTGTTGGTATCTCTCAAAGGTCAGTAAAAATGCATCAATAGTCAAAGTTGAGTTTATTTGCTCATAAACAGGAGAACACATGGTCTGAGCTTCATGGTTTCTGAGGACTGACAGGACTGGGGCATGTACTAGGTGATCATCTGGAAGCAGAATTATGCTAAGAATTGGGTTCTGTGGAAAAGCAAAATAATAATAATAATAATAATAATAATAATAATAATAATAATCCTGGGTACCTTTCTAAGTGCAGTGTAGAGAAACACTTTTTTCTTTTCTGTTAGCCATGGGGCTTCAACTCTAGGCCTGGGCACGGTCCCTGAGCTCTTCAGCTCAATGCTAGCACTCTACCACTTGAGCCACAGTACCATATCTGGTATTCTGGTGGTTAATTGGAGAGAAGAGTCTCACGGACTTTCATGTCCAGGCTGGCTTTTGAAGCGAGATCCCAGATGTCAGCCTCATGAGTTGCTAGGATTACAAGTGTGAGTGACTGTCACTTGTCTAGAAATAGATTTTTCTGATCAAAGATTCTGTATTTGCTGGGCACCAATGGCTCATGCCTGTGATCCTAGCTACTGATTAGGCTGCATTCTAGAAGATGGCAGTTTGAGGCCAGCCTAGACAGAAAAGTCTTGTAGACTCCATAGCCAAAATGACCAATCAAAATCAGGGCTGGAGGCATGGCTCAAGTAGTATAGTGCTAGCCTAAAAAGCAAGCCAATCAATACCTTGAGTTCAATCCCCAGCACCACCAAAAAAGAAAAGAAAAAAAGAAAAACCAACCCTACTGTATTTGACAATAAAAATATATTCAAAAGATTATCAATAGTACCTTAAAAGGTATTTGTTAAATAATTACAGAAGAGTAAGCAATACCCTGCACTGAACTTTACAGCGAAATGTGTGTTATTGGCCTTGATTCTGAACAAAATCTTAAAAAGCTGTACCTGTTGCTGAAATTGACAACTCTTTTCTCCCTTCCCCTACTCCCTAGATGGGGATTTCACAAGGGATCCCAGACTCTGGCTTCAAACTCAATATCCTCTTGAGTGCTGGGATTACTGGCATATGACACTCCCCCAGGCTATGCTGTTTTTCTCATAGAGAAGAATCAATAGATTTTTATTTCACTCCAACAGTCCTCCCCCCTCCCTTCTTGCTCCAACTGTTGTGTTTGTTAGTTACCTAAGATGGCAGCCTAGCCTGGTTGGACTCTGTCGAGGACAGGGGTGAGCTCTGGTAGGGCCTGTGTAGTTTAGGCTCCTCTGTCCAATCGTAATGGAGAAAGGCAGACTTAGCACATGCTAACGAAGCTGAAGAAAGAATGCATGAATGGTAGCCCCTGACTACTGCAGAAGAGAGCCACTCACCTCCCTGCACTCACTGTACCTCTTTGTGTCCTCTTAAGGAGGATATACATTTCTTGGAACATTAAAAATTTACAAATCCATGGGTTCCTCATGGAGAACCAACACAGCGCACATTGTCAAGCATGTTGGTTTTGTGTGAAGCACCGGTGTCATGTGACCTTGCCCATCTGGTTCACTGGGAGTGACTCTCCTGATGTCCTTAAAGGACAAGTGGCTCTTCAGTCACACCACTCACCCTCAAGCTATGCCTTCTTTACATGGCCCTTCCTGGACTCCAGAAGCCTAGCACCTGGACCATGTCTCCATGAGGACTGATAGGTTTTGAAGCTGAAAAAACTAAATCTAGCCTAGAGGATTTCTTCTTCTCTCTGCCTGCTGGAATGAAAGATGGGAGGCTTCCAGGACAGCCACAATAAGGAGACAAATCATCACTAAATGGTCCATTCATCCATCCAGATGTTTCTTATGGTTCCAGTAGATTGGCAGGGTTAGACGGTTCTGGCAGAGGTGTGGGTACAGAGTGAAAAGGCAAATCTGAAATAGTAAGTAGTCCCCGAACTAGGTCCAAGACTAGAACAAGGCAAGTAAAGACCTGAGGATGCAGCTGTGGTCTCATTGATTGTAGCAGGATACACTTCACTTCACCGGCCCTGCTCTGCCAGTGGCTCGGCATGAAGTTTACTTTCCCAAGCACCTAGTGTGTATACTGAATTTTAAACTCATATTAGAAAAAAGAAACAGCTTCATGACATCCTGGAAATCCTATCTACTCAGGAGAATCACAGTTCAAAGCCAGACTGGACAGGGAAACTCTGAGACTTTAATCTCCAATTAATCACTAGAAAATTGGAAGTAGAGCTGTGGCTTAAAGTAGGGACAGCACTAGCCTTGAGCTAAAAAGCTCAGCGACAGTGCCAAGCCCTGAGTTCAAGCCCCATGACTGACAAAAGGTAATAAAAGAAAAAAGAAGGGACAAAGACCAATAGGAATTCCATCTCTACCTCCTGAATTACCTACCTTCTTTCTTCCCTCTCCCCTACCTTCTACCAGGTAGGTCTTAACTGAGAGAGTTTGCATTGGATGCTCCTCTTCTCCCTGGGTATTCACCTAGCTCCCTACTAATTTCCTTGAAGCTTTCTCAAATGTCACCTTCAGAATGAGGCTGGCTGGGTCCTCCCTATTTAATGCTGACAACCAGCCATAAGTCTCGCTTCCCATCCTGATTCCAATTCTCTCACACCTCTACTTCTAACCTTTCTAACACACTGCTTAATTCAATTATCTTGACCTTTATTTATTGAGTCTCCTACTAGCATGTGAAGATAGGGATCTCTGTCTTGTGCCCTCCTCTGTCTGAAGCACTTTGATCAAAACCTGACCTGCAATAGTAATTGCCTTGTAAATGTTTTGGATGATTTTTTTCCCATCCCAAATGAAGTAGAAAAACAAAAACATAGCAGAGCTTTCCTTTTTAGTCTTTCTTGACTCTGTTCATCCTATAATTTCATGTATACGCTATAGGGAGACATGAAATAATGCTCCCAAGATTTGACTCCCTTTGGGCTTTCCCATATATTTGGACTTGACCTTCACAGTGTAATTACACTGTCCTCTACACCTAGGCTGAATTGCTGGCAGCAAAATGAACTGATTGCAAAATTTTATTGTCTCATCCTTTATCTCCTTTCAGGACATTTGATCTGAAACACTTATATGCAATCTAGCCCCCTAAGCAAGAATTCTTATTGGCCTATTTATAATATGGGCCAAAGGAAAAAGGTTATGGTCTGGGAAAAGAGACATGGGCCTAAGAGCCTGGCTATCTTTACTGTTTATCCCATATATCCATTCCTTGGTTTCTGGGCCTTATTGTTTTCGTCTTTCTTATGGTCATAGCCTATTAATGCACCTTTGGGTTTCATTCTCTCTCTGTTCCCACTCAACCATCTCCTTCATCACACTGGACATCCCTCACTCTGTTCCATCCAGGACTGGCCCTTTGGATCCACTCAAGAGGCATCCTCTTAACCAACATTTGTATAGGATAGAAAACTGAGTAATGTGGAAAAATCAAGGGTGAAGCCATATCAGAATGTTGTCAAAGTGAACATTTCTGAAAGTAAGACTTCCTTACATCCCTGAGGAGAAATAATCAGAGTCTCAGGTGCCATTTCACAGCAGCTCCATGAATGCACACACAGAATGAATATTCAACTATTTCCTGCTGCTAAGAAAAAGGGTTTCAAGGGCAAGTCTTTACCCTGGAGGTTAGTAATTGAAATGTATCATTAATAGGTGGTTGAAAGCAGTGCTAAAAATCCTTGAACACTAGTTAGGGTTGGGGAAGGAGCAGCAAATGAAGAATAAATGTTCCTATCTAATGTCCACTTATTAACACATCTATGAAAGAATGGCACCAGTTTTGTTATCCTGCTCAATTATATATATCCTATGAAATATTCCCAAGGCAAAAAAGCCTTCCTGGAAAATATATTATTAAAATTGTTATTAATTTTATTATTCTATGAATAATAAAATTTTCCCATCTAAAATTACTCAATGAAACTCAGAAAAAGTCTTCTTCCATCCAATCATTTGAAATACTTGCTAAATAGGTAACTGAAGTTATTGTAAGAGGGGGAGAGATAGACACAGAGAAATGGGAAAGGAAAGGGCTGTGGAGAAGGGAGGACAGAGAGTATGAGGCAAGGCGAGTGTACGAGTTGAGTGCTCCAGCCATTTGTTCTTTGGTTCCATGCCTTCTCTCTGATCTACTGGCTATCAGACCTTGGGAAAGCTGCCTTATCAATCCACACCTATGTTCTTAGCAGAAAAGTAGAGATAACAGTGCCTACTTCCCAGGGTGAGTATAAATATTCAATCCACAAAACAGTACACCTGGCAGTGGGGACCCTATAAACAGAAGTGATAAACCTGACAATGGAAACCCAGAAAGCCAAAGAATACACCTTCTTTCTATCACTGTAACGGTCATGATGTTCTTTAGACAAGGAAATTTTTATTAAGCTGGGGATAGGACAAAGTTGTCATGAGGGATGGAAGCTGTGGGGCCTCTCATGTTCAGTTTGTGGTGTCCACGTCAACTCTAAGTACCAAAAGTCCATACTACATAGCAACTGCCCACAATCCAGGCTTTTGTAGGCCCCCATGGGAGCTCTGAAGCATGTGAGAAGTGATCTTAGAAATGTTCCTAGGATTTAATCTCGGAATCTCTTCTAAGTGACCTTGGGTGAGTCGCTTAATTTCTCTGAGCCTTAAGTCTACAACATGTTATATAGTAGAAATATTTTCCTTATGGGATGTTAGTAGCATGAAACATCTATCTAAAATACATAATGAAATTAACATTCATTATGTTTGTTGTCTGTCTAATGCAACGTATTAAATGCAACTCTTGAGCCCAAGAGGCAAGGATGAGAGTCAATGAAGAGAGCAAAGCACATAAACACAGTGGGTTTGAGAATATCTGTCCAACATGAAAATCACTGCCTTTACTTCCTGTTCCTGAATCCTCCCAACGGAGCTATGAGAAGCAGCATTACAGATCAGCAAGCCCATGCATAGAGGCATGGGGAGATTTTCCTCAAGGTCACCCAGCTTGTAAGACTTAAGAGTGAAGAATCAAACACAAGCCTATTTGAACCAGCAGCTCGTGCACACATAAATGAAATAAAGAATGTCACATTTTGGTGTCCCTTTCTATTTATAGTGCACTTAGTTTGATGGCCTTGACTACCACAAAAGTTTAAATTGATTATGAGTGAAAGGCAATCTGTGAGTTCACTTCTAAGGAACAGTAAGAGCCATGCTTCCTGCTCCATGCAGGCAGATTCTTCTGAGATGATATATGCAAATTTAGTGCAGAATTAGAAAGCTTTATTTATACTCTGGGACAAGTGAAGTAGCTTAATAGCATAGCTGTAAAGAAAGCTATGTATTATACAGAAAAGGTAGAGAAGAGAATAGAAGAAGGTTGGGCTTGAAGAAGGAAAGTAGAAATCTCTACTTAGGGAAAGGGTACAAATAAAGTATTCAGCTGAACACCAGTGTATGCAAATATGAAACCTAAATGGTATTGATGATGTTCTAATTAAACAATAAATGAGATTGATCTCAATACCAGTTAAATAGACACTTTTTTGAAAAATAATGTACCCAGTAGGTGAATGTGTGTTACAGTCCAGTCTAGGCATTGTAAAATGAAAAGTAACTTAGAGATATGTGAGAGAGTATGGAACAGTTCAAATTCTCTCATTTAGTAAGTTCCTACTCTGAAAATCCATTCCTAGAAAAGTACACCAGTCTCTAACTGTTGAGAATTGACTAAATCAAATCTATTTCTGGGACCCGGAGTATGTCCTAGTATAGAGTGCTTTCCTAGCATGCATGAAGCTCTGGGTTAGAGTCCTCAGTACCTCATACACAGAAAACAGCTAGAAGTGGTACTGTGGTTCAAGTAGTAGAGCGCTAATCTTGAGAAAGCTCAAGGACAGTGCCCAGGCCCTGAATTCAAGCCTCAGGACTGGCAAAACAAAAAAAAATGAAAAACAAAACAAAACACAAATATACTTCTAGTATTCTAGAGTCTTATATACTTATTGAAGCTTTAGCCATTGCCAGTTTTTTGAATTCTTGGGGTAGAACCCACGAGATTGAACTTGCTAGGCAAGCTCTGTATCACTGAGTTACACCACCATCTATGAAATATATTTATAAAATTACAGGTGGATGGGGGCTTGGAGTTTGGCCTAGTGGTAGAATGCTTGTCTTGCATGCACAAAGACCTGGGTTCAATTCTTCAGTACCACATACACAGAAAAAGCCAGAAGTGGTGCAATGGCTCAAATGGTAGAGTGCCAGCCTTGAGCAAGCCCAAGGACAGTGCTCGGTGCTCAGTCCCTGAGTTCAAGTGTCAGGACTGGCAAAAACAGATAGATAGATAGATAGATAGATAGATAGATAGATAGATAGATAGATAGATGAAGGAAATGGTGAAACATATTACAACACAAATAACTGTGTGAAAGATACCAGACACCACAAGTCACATATCCCATGATTGCATTTATATATACATTTTATAATTAAGAAATGTCTGGACCTGGGCACTCTTGGCTCACATCTATAATCTTAGCTACTCAGGAGACTGAGACCTAGAGGATTGTGGTTCAAACCCAGGTAAAAATATTCTTGAGATTCCATCTCCAGTTAGCCAGCAACATGCAAAACTAGAGGTATTAAAGGTATGGCTCAAGAGATAGAGTTCCCATTTTAATTAAGTAAGCTAATCAAGAGGACAAGGCCCTAAGTTCAAGCTCCGATACTCCCCCCTCCCTTCTTCTTCGCCTCCTCCTCCTCCTCCTCCTCCTCCTCCTCCTCCTCCTCCTCCTCCTCCTCTTCCTCCTCCTCCTTCTTCTTCTCCTTCATTTTCTCTTCTCTCCTCCCTCCCCCCCCCTCTCTCTCTCTCTCTCACACACACACACACACACACACACACATATGCAAACCAAAAAACAGAACATTTGGAATAGGAAAATCTGAAGAAGTTTTAATACACATTAACTTGGTGTTTGCAGAGCAGTAATTGCTTTGGGGTAGAGTTTAGTGAAGAGACGTGACTTCTGGCCTCACAGGTTGTTGTTGCAGTGCTGAAATTATATTCTATTGGCATGATGCTTGAATAACTGTGCTTGAATAACAATCTAAATATGATTGAATTAAAACACTGCATGTGCCCAAACATATCTCAGTTATGTCTTAAAACCAACTTTAAAAATACCAATTGAGAATGAACTGTAATTAATTTTAAGTCACTATATACATATACATATATAACAGAATAGATGAAAATATGAGAAAATGCTATAAGTGATCTATCTTAAAAAGAGAGAGAGTTCTAATCTTCTCAATTATTCAGTACAAATATATATTTCCTCAACTAAAAAACAGAAGGAGAAATAATGGGTGAAACTTTTGCCTACTCAGGTTGTCCCTGAGTTTATAATGTATTACATTTCTTTCATTTTAAAAAATATAAAATATAATTAATAAAGAGAAAAATCCTGTCTTCTTCCTTCTCCGTCACCTCATCTTCTTTTAGTTATTCTGGAGCAGAATCTCACTATGTATTCCAGGCCAGCCTCAAACTCATAACCATCCTATATCATCCTCCCTCATAGTGGGAATACAGGTACATGTCAATTTACCCGGAAGAATCTTCCTTCTTCACAACTTCCATAATTGTACCTCCCTATCCATCAAAATTGAGACTTTTTCTGGTTAGAATCCAGAATCTGGCATTTTTATAGGATGATACTTGTCATAACTCCTTGGTGTCATTTAAGGCCAATTGAAACAATTTTATAAATTAAAGCAACCACCTTGGGGACAAGAGGTGGGACTACGGTGTAACTTAGTAGTAGAGCATGCATACATAAGACCCTGAGCTCTATCCCAACACCACCAAAGCAAACAAACCAACAAGCAAATAAAACCCACCATGCTAATGGCTTTAATCTCTAAAAGAAAAAAAAACCTGTACATTAAAAAAGAGAGAGAAAAAACACCTGTTGGATACTGAATTACATATGTTCTCATTTTCAGGAAGTGATCGAAGCTATTGCTGAGTGTGCATTTAAGACTTCACCCTTCCCCATTCTCCTGTCATTTGAGAACCATGTGGATTCGTAAGTATTCCATACATTTAGGGGCAAGTCCTTTCCCCAAGCAACCATTTTAATAATTGTTCATTATAATGGAGAATCATTAATGGTATTCTTCCACCATTCTGTACTAAGTAGGAGCATGCTTTTGTCTTTTCTTAAGTCATGAGGCCACTTACATAATTCATTGGATTTGTGGGATTTGCTTTTATGCCATCAGATGACTTAAACTAAGGACATCTTTTTACAGTGTATTGGAATGTATTTTAGTACATAACATACATCTCTGTGGCAGATCTGGAATGCAATAGCCACTTTTATAACCATCCTTCATTAGTTTCTTCTACTGCATAAAAATTAACGGTCAACCTTGCCAGTCTTGTTGTACCTGTGTGGTTGTAGGGAGAAAGCTGAAAGTTCTATTCTGCCTTGTTACTCCTCCAAAGAACTCCATCCATCAAATGATCCACCTACCTTTCCATTGCTTTCCCCTTATTAGTAAATGCTTTCCTGCTCCAAAATAGCCTTCATTTATTGTTGAGCCACACCAAGGAAAGGGAATATGGGCATACTATTTATATTCTTTTTATCACAAAATAAAAGCAAGAGACACATTTATATTTTAAATGTGTACATCAGTTTATTAGATTCTCACTTGGAAGCACCTCCCCAGAAACAATTTTATCTCTATTGAGAACAGGCTAATGGAAGCAAAGTTTTAGTCAGAGAATACACCCCAGGAGCCATCATTCATCTCTTGAGCCCTTGTGAAGCCCTCTTCTTATCAGAGTCCCACCAATATTTCTCACCTCAGAGCAACTTGTCCTGTTTTGGCTCCTTTTTATGCAGAGTCTTCCCCTGTCTACTGATTTTCTTCATCTAATTCACTTTGCAATATCTTCTACCATTCATTTAACAAAATTAAGAAAAAAATTACAAAACTTTAAAGAAGCACAGATCAAAATTTTTATCTGTCTCTCTAGATTGCTCCCTGGAAATCCTACTATATTTCATAGCTCATTCTTGATGCTGTTTCATTATGAGCCATTTATCTAATAAGTGATGTAATCATTTGGCACACAGGTTTTTTCTAACAGTTCTGAGGTCAGTTGGAAAGACTGCAATTTATTCTGTCCCAATGTTGTTTATCTTCTAACAGAAAGGATCACCTTTTTAGTGGCTGCATTAAATACCTCATTTGCTGCAACCACTCTTAGCTGCATGTGACTTTGTCAGAGCTCTTTTGAATTTCTATCCATCTGATTGTCATTGGGTTGAGACAATGCTTTGCCAGTTTTCTCACTGGGATGGTAGTTTCCACATTTATCAATGTGAGGTTTAAGTAAAGGGATCCAGCATAGTTATTTTCTTAAAAGTATAATTCTAGTTGAACTACAACAAATGGAAGACTATGGTTGTATTGGGCTTTTCTTTGGGGGAGGAGGGTAATGGGGCTTGAGCTCTTCAGCTCAAGGCTATAGCCCTACTCCTTGAGCCTCAGCCCCACTTCCTATTTTCTAGTTGTTAATTGGAGATAAGAGTCTCATGGTCTTTGGTGCTCAGGCTGCTTTGAACTGTGATCCTCAGATCTCAGCCTTGTGAGTAGCTAGGATTACAGGCATGAGCCACCAAGCCTAGCACTATGGTTGTATTCTGAATTATCACCTGCTACAGGGAATTCAGCCATGAGGGAGATAGAGAGGTATCAACACCTACTACCACCAGCAAGATCCTAACATTTTTTTGACCAAGTATTTTTAGCCCAGAAGATCTGCCAGGTATTTGAGCTCATGCAACCCTTCCACAAACCCACATGCGGCTCAGAATAACCATTACCGCTTGTCCCTTTTTATAGATGGAGAAACTGAATCCCAAAGTACGTGCTGAGGTGCTGCAGCTAAAACATAACAGAGTGGGATTCAAATCCAGCTAGCCTAACTTCAGAACTCCTGCCCCGAATCAGCACCATCTTCTAAACCTATCATAAGCCTCTAAAACATGAGGTTATGACCATCAGATCATCAATGAGGCACTAGTCCAGAAATATCCACACTTACATGGCTTGTGACCCTCAGCCACAGGATCTACTTTTTTTGCGCTATTTTTCCTACCCAGTCATGCAGAGGTCCAAGAGCATTGCAAAGTAACACAAATGTCTAGTCAGTCCCAAAAGCCAAAAATAATGTAAGGTTAGCATTCTGTCCTTTCTGGGTATAGAAAAATAGCTACGGAAAGTCTATCAGTTAATTCATACTTGCAAAAGAAGACGGAAAAATAGCTTTTCCGGGCCACCACGGTTGTATACCAAACCATTAAAGTAATCTAGTGATAGCCAAAGACCGAAAGATGAACTTGCTGTGTGAAAAAGATGGTTTGCCTTGTATTTCCTTTCTCCTTCAGTTCCAGATATCAAAATTGCTCAGGCACAAGTCTGGGAGGGATATCACATAGCCACAGAAAAGAGTGGAACTCTCTCTTCAGTGGTAAACTTCTTCTATTGACTTGCAGGTCACCTTTCCTGGTTTCCAGCCTGTGAGATAGAGACCATTTTTCATGTCTCAGTCCTTTCTTTCTCATTAACATTCATATGACCTTGAATCCTTCTCATCCCTCTAACTCAGAAACATAATCTCAAAACCAGCTTGCCCTTTGTGGTAAAACAATGTAATCTCCTGTAGGTTGTTTCTATGAAATGCCAGATTCAAAAATCTGATTTCCACTAATTTAACCCACATCACCAAAATCACACTGCGGCAGGGGCGGGAGGGGGGGGGAGACAAGAACTGAAAGAAATCTATTAGATTTTATAATACTGTTTTAACTCCAGATATTTGAAATCACCTCTCCATGAATGATAAAGAAGATTCTGCCATTAGCTGTCCTTTACCTTCTTACCTGCTGCTCCCAGCCTACCAAAAACACTTCAAATGCAGACTCTTGACCTTTGTCACCTCTGCATTCTTTCTAGAAGTTGAGAATTTTTTTTTTTTAAGAGTCCTTTGTGGAACCAGTGGCTCACACCTGTAAACCTAACTACTCAGGAGACTGAGATCTAAGGGTGGTGGTTCAAGACCAGCTTCTTATCTCCATTTAACTGCCAGAAAAAAAAAAGAGCCAAAAAGGAAGCTGTTGTTTAAGTGGTAGAGAGCAAAAAGCTCATGGCTTGTGCCCAAGGCTTGTGACTGAGCTCATGCCCTGAGACCAGCAACAGAAAAAAAAAATTAAATGAAAGTGTTTTATGTCCTATTTGTCTCTGATATTTCACTTTCAATCTGTGAACTAATGTTTTCATAGGCAGAATCTGACACTGAATTTAACTAGCCATTAGCTCTGAGTTGTCCACAAACAACTGACTTTTTTGTTTTAGTTTTGGTTTTTTGCCAAAATCTTTAATTTCCATGAGTTACAGACTCTTCATCTATACAGGATTCTGATTTATTTTTACTTGACAGAAACCTAACCTCTTTGCTTATACATTCGTGTATGTTTCATAGGTTTAGATACACCCACTTTGGCTTGAAGTTCACAACACATTTGTGAATTCACATTATCTCCATGGTAGCTGATGTTGACATTCTAAAAACCTCATGGATTTTTTTTTCCTCTTTCTTTTTGCTAATTGCAATGTTAATGCCTAATTGCAATGCTAAAGGCAATGTTAATGCCGTTCATTTCTATGGTTCTGACCTGCAATTACAGTCACTTTGTTTTCCTCTGTCTTTTCTCATTTGGTTTGCTGTTTTCATATGAATTTGCTGAGAGCATGAACAGTGCTAAGTAGCAGTATTCTCTTTTTCTTGGACACCTACATCTTGCTCTCCCTATCTCAGCTATCTCCTTGCTCTGGAGATTGTGGTCCAGATACCTTGAAGAAGCCTCTGCATTCCTGGTGGGAAGCCTTACCCCTGGATTCTGTGTCCAATCCATCATTTTTATCAAGTGATCTGAATGCAACGTTAGAGTCAAACACTGTGGTCCATTGATCATGTCCATCAGAATTATCCACAGACTTGTTCAAAATGTAGGCTCAAAAGCATCCTATTTATGAACCAATGACCTGAGTTCCTGGCCTTATCACTTTCTGCATTAAGGACTCAGGTGTTCCTTTAGTGTCAACAAGTCTCATTTCCGTTATCTCAGACTCTGATTTGGAAACTACCAGGCAGACCACATCCATTTAAGATCGCCCAGATCAGCACCTGATATCTTTCTACCATTAGGATCACCTTATACAAGCTTAGCTTGGATAGCCTTTCAAAGGCATTTACAGCCATTACTTCCTTCCATAATCCAAAATACTCTTTGTCCCATTCCAAGAACAGTTAGAATTGTGCTTGCTTTATTGATCTGGATCAGCTGATAGAATCTGGAGCTCAGTTCAAAGAACACTCACTGCCTCTCCAGCCTTGACCTGTCACATCAGGCTCCTGTTGGCAGCTTTCCCAGATGCATACTTCCTCAGCTTCACTCTGTTGTGCTAAAGACTTACGGACATGCTGGGCATGATAGTGTATATCTGAAATCTCTTCATACACACACACACACACACACACACACACACACACACACACACACACACATTACAGGCAGATACCTTTCTCCCATTTGAGGCTCTCTCCCCATTTCTCTCTTGATGGTTCAC
Organism: Megascapheus bottae; assembly: GCF_031878675.1. Taxonomy (NCBI): domain Eukaryota; kingdom Metazoa; phylum Chordata; class Mammalia; order Rodentia; family Geomyidae; genus Megascapheus; species Megascapheus bottae. Next base: position 23,153,710 of record NC_143526.1, on the reverse strand, counting down.
CATCTTCTTCTCCTTCCTCCTTATAACTCTCTTTAGCTGTCAGGCTGATAAATTCCATGCAAAAACTGGCCTAAATCCATTAAACAATCCACCCTGCAAGTGTCATCCAGCTGACTTGTAGCATCAACAAATAAAACCATAAGAACCTGCTCCACGAGGAATTCATCTACAGGCAATCCTTCTCTCCTCTTCACCTCGGGTTCATACTACTGGACCTAATGTGTTGCTTAAATTCACCTAAGTCAGAACAAGGGGCTGAAATGACAGAAACCAACCCTGAATGACAGACCTAGGGGATGACCCCTTTGTGTGATAAAGACCCACTTGCCTTTTTTTTTTTCTTGTTCTCTTCCAGGCCAAAACAGCAAGCCAAGATGGCAGAATATTGCCGACTGATCTTTGGGGATGCCCTTCTCATGGAGCCACTGGAAAAATACCCGGTAAGAAGTTCTAATGCTTGCCCTTGAAGGAAGGACTGGAGTTAGGAGAGACTTACTTCCTTCTGACTCTCTTCTCAGCATCTCCCTGCTGCCTGCTGCCTACTTGTATTTACCTTTGCATGTAGCTTTGAGGTAGAACTTAGGCTTTCTACTGTTACAGTCATGAGACAGGAAAAAAAAATGACCCATACTCTCCACAAGGATATTTGGCTAAGTCAGAGCACTAAGTACTGTGAAAGCATTGACAATGCATCTTTTAAAGTTAATTTCCCTTTAAGTAAGTTAAGATGGAACCAGGAAGATTTGATTTCCCAGTTGACAGTTGTTGCCTCTTAAGGACTGTCAGTCAAACAGGCCCACTTTGGAGGCTAACTAGACCAAATGGATGGCAACCCAGGGGCTTTTGTAACTGTGAGGATGCCTCGAGGAAACTACATTGCAACCACAGCTACTCACTGCCAAAACATAACTCCATGTTCAGAAGGCACCATTCCAAATACAGCCACTTAGAACAGCTTACCCCTAATACTTTACATGCAAACCTCTGTGAACACTAGGGGATATTTTTATTTGGGCTAAAGCAGAAAGGACTTCCCTGGGTAGCCTAGAAGAAGGCCTCTGATTGGTACACATGCAACCCTGCATTTGCTTGAAGGACTGGGTCCTAATTGGTGGAAACACTCTTGGCAGGGCCCACTGTGGCCATATATGCAGCAGACTGTTGAGCTCACGGTTTTGAGTCCATTGGGAGATACCCACCAATGCTGTTCCCTGATATTATACGCTAATTAAAGGCTTCTCTCGAGTGGCCTTTCTTTCCTGCTCTTCATTGTCATCATTAATAGAGCATACTGAGCTGGTGATGTGAAGAAGAGATGGCAGCAAAGCAGGAACACTGGCAACATGGTGATAGCAGAATTAGCAGCTGCATTAGCTTTCAGAAAGTGGCTGAATACTTGCACAGAGGCAGGAAGTAAAGGCTAAGAAGAGCTAATGATGAGAAACTGTAGATCCAGTTGCTGGAAGAGTTCCAGGGAGCTTCCACACCTAAAGCTTTGCAGAGTTCAAACATCCCAAGCCTAAGAACTCTAACTTTACCCACTTTAAGAGTCAGAAGTACCAACACCAGGGGCCTGCTCAGAAATTTGATTCTAGCAAACTCTGCCTGCTGCTGCTACTCACTGCCCCTGGAAAGCCAAAGATTCCAAGTGGCAGGGGCACTGGTGGTTAAAGCCCAGAGCAACAAGCCTCCAACATGAGTACCAAGAGACTCATGTACTCTTGGTACTAAGACTCTTAGGCTCTCAGGACTTAGAGCTGTTCAGCTATTGGTCTGCCAGTCCAACCAGAAGGTCTTGGGCATTCAAGGACAGAGGATTGTCAACACAAGATGAGCTTTCTCCCAGCCTACTCATGATTTCTTTCTGGTTGGAGTAAAGGGACCCTAAACTACTAACCATCAAATCCCTGCTTTAGGAAGGGAAGCATCAGGAATGTCCTCAAGTGGCCTTTTCCCTTGTGGAACTTTTGGCACAATCTTGTGCATCTTTAAGTGAGTTCCTACCCATCTCCAGACTCATTGCAAACAAAGAATGAAATTGGGCTTACCGGAGTTCAATAGACTTTCTAAAAACAAACCCATCTTGTGGTGTGTACTCTTGCTCATCAATACTGTATCTCATAATCAACCTCTCATGGGAAATCAATTTCCCCATTAGATAGAAAAGCATGAAACAATAGAATATGGCCAACCCAATATGGCAGCTTGAATCTCGGGGCTAGAAGGAAAGCCAAAACCACCAGATCCATCTCTGTGACATCAAGGAGGTGTGCAGTTGAGTCACCTTGTTCAAGATGTGAATTGACTGGTTAAAACTACATCTGGAGCCAAGCATGGTGGCTCACACCTATAATCCCAGCTACTCAGGAGGCTGAGATCTGAGGATCACAGTTCAAAGCCAGCCTGGGCACTAAAGACCATGAGACTCTTATCTCCAATCAATTACTAGAAAATGGGATGTGGGGCTTTGGCTCAAGGGGTAAGGCAGTAGCCTTGAGCTGAAGAGCTCAGGGACCCACACCCAGAGTTCAAACCCCATGACCCACAAAAAAAAGGTACATCTGTAGAGGTGATTTCAATAACGACAGCTCTACTTTACAAATTCTTCCTGTCAGATACCTGATTTCAGACCTCTGAAAATTCAAACTAGGCTAGGATTTTCTTACCTACTGGAAATCACAGTGGTTGGATTTATATCATCCATTGGGGGAAAAAAAAAAAACAACAACAAATCCGTGAAAGTTCAAGTTTTAATAGACCCAATCTCCCAATAGATCTCTATGGTCTTATTTATATAGATTTCTTTAAGTGGAAAATTATAGTACAGTAATACAAATATGTCTTTGATGTAAGGGGAGGATCAAGGTTCAAAGTCAGCCCAGGCACAAAAGGACCTGAGATTCTTATCTTCAATTAACCTCTAGAAAATGGGAAGTGGGGCTTGGCTCAGAGGTTGGGCTGTAGCCTTGAGCTGAAAAGCTCAAGGACAGTGCCCAGGCCAAATTAAGCCCCACCACCCAAAAGAAAAAGAAAGAAAAGAAAAGAAAATAGGGAGCGGGCAGAGGATGTCACTATTAACCAGCCTGCCTGCAGAACATACGTGGAAGGTGGTAAAAAATTAATCTAGAAAGTCCTAGAGCCTGATGTTGGTCTGAGGATTGGGGATGAAAGAAATCTTAAAGGAAAAAGCAAGATTTTTTTTTTTAACTGTGTTTTTCTTTTTGTTAGCTGGAATCCGGAGTTCCCCTTCCAAGTCCGATGGATTTAATGTACAAAATTTTGGTAAAAAACAAGAAGAAATCTCACAAGTCATCCGAAGGCAGCGGCAAGAAGAAGCTGTCAGAACAGGCCTCCAACACATGCAGCGATTCTTCCAGCGTGTTTGAGCCCTCATCTCCAGGAGCTGGTGAGAACTGGTGGGCTCGTGTCATATGTGGGTTCTGAGAATCACTGCCTTGAAATTAGCTCAAAATGATGCACACCTATTCTGGCACCATTTTAAGCAGCACCGGTTTTCTCTTCCTTCCACAAACTTACTGACTTGATAATACACAGACCCCTTCCCCCAGTTCTATAGGTCCAAAAGTCTGTAGGCCTCTTCCGAAAAACCCACAAAGTGGCACAAGGGCTGTAGTCCTTTCTGGAAATCTTAAGGGAGTAAAAATGTGTTTCCTTGCTTTTCCCACTTCTAGAGGCCACCCACATTCCTTGGCTGACAGCCCCCTCCCTCCTGCTTGAATGCCAACAATGTGGCATTTCACTAGCCCTCCTTGTGAAGTCACATGTCCCTCTGACTTGCACTGGGAAACTCCTGCTTTATATTTCTTATCACTTCCTCTCAAACCCACCCAGATAGCCAGGTCTCTCATCTCCCGGTTGGAAAAGTTCCTTTTGCTAGGCAAGGCAACATGTTCACTAGACGTGGGTATTTTGGAGAGGATATTATTATGGCTTCCACCTTATGCAAAGCAAATAACCTCTTGAGTCACTACATGATTTTAAATGTCTTCCTGAGAAGCGTTTGCAGCAGAACTGGGGTCAGATCTTTACTGAAAGCAAGCAAAGAGTTCTGGGCATCTCAACTCTCTTTACTTTCTACAAGCTTTTGAAAAAATTGTGGCATGGCAAAATCACTTTGATTATCTACCAAGGCTACTGATTGATACTCATTATCCGTCTTTCCCCATCGAAATATATTGTTCTTTGGTGCTGAATTGGAGATAAGAGTCTCACAGATTCTCCTGCCCAGGCTGGCTTCAAACCGCAACCCTCAATTCTCATCTTCCTGAGGACCCTAGGTCTGAGTCACTGATGCCTAGCAGTCTCTAAAGCAACTTAAAAAATAAAGTATAAATTTGGTCAACCAACATTTTTTGTGAAAGGCAATGCTGGGTACCAACCCAGATCCTCATGGATGTAAAGCAAATATTCTACCACTAAGCTATACCTCAAGCGATCTGATTGATGGTTTCTTCTGCTTTTCTGTACCCCTTGCCAATTGTCCTTATCATTTTGCTTCACATCATATCATCATCATCATCATCATCATCATCATCATCATCATCATCATCATCATCATCATCGGCAGACATTATATAACATGACTCTTTGAAAGGATTTTGTTTCATTTCTGGGCCTTTCCAGCATTGTCACACCATTTTGGTTAGCTTTTTGGAAACTTTCACATTTAGCAAGAATATTCTTTCTGAAATGATTATGAGTAGAGACCACCGATTTCCTCATATTTTTGTCCTTCCAGTGATAGTCAGCAAATCAGGTCATCCCTTGTAGATGGCTGCTTGGTTTTGTTTTTTAGGTGTTTTTTTTTATCTTGTTTTGTTTTTTTCTGGTTTTAGGTTAAAAAATGCTTTATTTAGTTTAAAACATGACAACAAATTCATTTTGTATGTCTGCCAAAGTGGGGGTAAAATCATGGGCATAAGTAACAGGAACATTTCAGCGTTGACCATCTGCCTTTCTTGCTACCAAGCACTCTCTCCCCTCTTGTTAACCGGAGTGCTTCAACACAAATAACAGGGATGTGTGCTGTGTGCAGGCCAGGAGTGTGATTGCTTCACACCCAGAATGAACAGCAGCAATCTGTCAGTAATTTCCCGTGGGTTTCGGAAGCAAACTCCCAGTCCATTGCGCAATCCTTATTTATTTTCATGGAAACTTCTGGACATTTTAATATGCAGATACATCCCTGAATACAGAGTGTTGCTGATTTATCCTTTAGTTTATAGATAGTAGCAGGATTGGGAGCTAAAGTTACTTGAAGACCATGAAGTGGATCAGAGCTCCTTGTCTTATCATGGGATCGGCTGGCTAAGTGTCTTATTCAGGATTCAGCATTCAGCCAGGACACTAGTCTTAAAGAAATAGGGTCAAGAGAAAAAGCGTTTGTTTTGTTTTTAAAATATAACCTGACAACATTCCTTCAAGATTCCTCATATGACTTACAAGAGAACCTCAAACATATGTACAACTATATATTTAATTTAAAAAATAATGTGACTGAAAATTAATCTATGCTCTTATAGTAATTAAAAAAATGTTTTCCTTTCCAAATAAACCAAAGAATGATCCCACTGGATATTGGAAATGATTGATAGCCTGTCATGTCCCATGAGGCATTTTGTACCAGCCGCAGCCAGCACTTTTCAATTTTCTTGATTAAAAGATTTTTTAAAAGCCTGGCACCAGTAGCACTTGCCTGTAATCCTAGCTACTCTTGAGGCTGAGATCTGAAAGTCATGCTGTGAAGCCAGCGCGGGCAGAAAGGTATGAGATGTTTATTTCCAATTAACCAGTAAGAAGCAAGCAATGGAAGATGTGTTTCAAGTGGAACAGACTCAGTCTGGAACAAAAAAAAAATGCCAAGTGGGTCTCGAAGCCTTGAGTATAGGTATAAAAGAAAAACAGTTTACCCTGTGATTGAGAGATGATGTAACAAACTTGGAGGCAAAACTTAGAATATTTAGAAACAAAACAAAACATTTTAAAAGTCAAGTCCAAAACATGTCTCTAGTAGAATAAGATAATTTTCTAGTCAAAATATGATTGATTCAGTTGTCACAATATTGGCATCCTAAAGTGTCTTTCATAAACAAGCTATAAATAACTCTTACTGGTCCCAGAAATCATTCCCTCTAAAGATAATTCACAGATGCATCTGCTTTTGTTCAACCATTGAGTTTTGCCAGCCAAAGACAAACATCTCTGAGCTCCTTGGAAGGCAGTACGGTGGGCATGAGTCATTTATATAGATTTAATATATAAATTTATGTAGATTTAATTTATATAGGTTTCCACTGCTCACATCCAGAAGTGGAGAATTTGCAGCTGCTTGGAGCTTGGGTGGAGCCATGCAAGTAGCCTCATTGTCTGGCTCATACTGTCCTCTACTGGCCACGTGGTGATACTACTGCCTGAAAACTGCCTTTACTTTTATTTGAATTTTTTTTTTTTCCAGTCCTGGGCTGGGGCTCAGGGCCTGAGCACTGTCCTTGGACTTTCTCAAGGCTAGCACTCTACCACTTGAGCCTCAGCACCACTTCTGGCTTTTTTCTATGTATGTGGTACTGAGGAATCAAACCCGGGTCTTGGTGCATGCTAGGCAAGCACTCTACCACTGGGCCAAACTCCCGGCCCCTTAAAATTATTTTCTATATTAATTGATATTACTGCATCTGACAGAAGCCCAGAGTTTCTGAAGAATAAAATAATTCACATCAGTGTTGGCATTTCATAAAACAAAAATATTCAGCAGAGTGTCAAGGACGAAAGACAGGGAGGGGAAAATCGATCTGTTGAAAAGACTATATTGTATCAAGCTCAAGCACTGATCTGAGTCGAGTTTTCAAGTATAATGATTTTGAAGCATTCATTCACCTTACTTTTCCCTTTTAAGCAGAATTCTGCCTTTTTCTAAGAATATGCATTGTTTAGGTGACAAGTCCCTCATATTTCACATCCATGGCTCCACAATCCTGCCCTGGCATTTATCTTTTACTTCCTCAAGGCCAAAAGGCTGGTTTAAAGTCTCTGAGCAATAGCTAAAGAATTTCAAGGCTCAGAAACAAGGAAGCTTGACCAAAGGATAGTTGATCGGCTACATGACTGTCATAAAGCCTACTTCTGAACACGGAATGGGCATCAGAATAAGACCTCTGCCACAGGAAGCAATCTGTACATGGTGACACTAATTTGCAAGAACACAGAGGACAGTTACGCATTTTTTTAAACTGAACTTGGGAGTTGGTGAACTTGGAAAGTTTGATTCATAAATCAAACTTAGGTCAGGGGGAGAGAAATCTGTGCAAAATGTCAGCGTAATTATCTGTAGCTGCTAGCATTTAAATCCTTAAGGCAAATACTTTTAAAGCGAACAGCAAGTCCAATTTCCCAGGAACTCTCTATAATCAGTTTTTGGTAATGTGCTCATAAAAGTGCTTTGAACTTGCAAACATTGACGTCAGGCTCTTTCGTTAAATTTTTACAGGGGAAGCTGATACTGAGAGTGATGATGACGACGACGATGATGACTGTAAAAAATCCTCCATGGATGAGGTGAGTATCAGAGGCTCCCTGTGTGGAAGAAGGTCACTGGCTCCCCCGCCTCTTAAGCTTTTCTGGGTCTATTCCATGATCTCTTTTGCCACCTAGTGGAGAGAAAAAGTAAACACATAACATTTTAGTGGGAAAAAAAAAATACTTCATTTATTTGCTTGTTTGTTTAACTTGAGGAATTTTAACGAATTGCCAAAGGATCCAAATTCTGGAAGATAACAGAGTTTGAAGAAATGTTGCACTAGTACCCATTGGTAAATGTTCAACTCACACTGTCATGTCAAAAATACTAATTGCACTGAACCTAGAAACAGATCAGAGGTAGATCAAATGATTTTCCCCTTAAAACTTAGCTTGATCTATGGAGAACTGACCCGTGACTTTACTGCTGTATTACTTTCTCCTTTTTATGAATTCTATGGAAATCATCTATAGTAGTCAATATGAGCAAAAGCACCACGAAAATTGACTATGTGCCAGGCATTGCTCTGAGATCTTTGGCTCATATATTGAACTCATTTCCTTATCAAAATGACCTCGCTGTACCTTAAGAACCGATGTCACCTTCATCTGACAAACGAGTAGACTCAAGCAGAGAAAGCAGTTAAGTCACTTGTCCAAGATGGCAACTAGCTAATTGGCCTGACCTTTAACATCACATGGTCTGAATGTAGAACCCAATCTATGAACCCTACGCAATCCTGAACTCCTTGTCTAGTAGATACACTGAGTGGGAAAGCAGTTTTTAGTCCACCCCCACCCACTCCCACAACTTAATCTTCTATGTTTCTTATTGACAACTGCAAAGTTCACCACAACACTCCCTGCCTTTCCCAGGTGGGGAAAATAATCAATCAGCTCACCTCTTAAACTTCAGTCTCCTTGCACTGTTAAAAATGCAGGTGCTGACCCAAGTTCTGGGGAGGGAGCTGGGAGCTTCCATTCCTGCTTATAGGACTCCCGGCTCACCTCCCAGCACCCACTGCACCGCCTCCTGCCACCCCTCACTTTTGTAAAGCGACTGACTGAAGCCTGAAAAATTCCCTTCTGAATCTGAAATTCTGAGAAATGCCACCCCAAATCCAAATTTCTTTTTCACCAGTATGATGACCAGTGAGAAATTCTCTTCTGTGCAGCTTTGTTTTCATGTGTTGAATTATTTTTCTAAAATTGTAGAACATTACCATCCAGCTATGCGTATAAAATATCTGTGAATCTTTTGATTGGACACGGCTCCCCTCCATGGTAGCTCATTCTAGAGATGCAAATTTTTCAAAATCTGGAATTTGAATCTTGTCTGATGCCAAGCCTTCTGCTAAGGGGTGATGAGGCTGAATGCATTGTCCTTCTCCCATGGTGCCTTTCTCCTGGCAATCATTCTTTTCCAGAAAGGAAAGGTTGGTTTTCTGCTTTGGGTCATGTGACCGTCTCCCTGGGAAAGTCACCCTTAGTGCCACAAGGCTGACTCTGGACAGGACTTAACATTTCATTCCTGCTTCCAGGGCACTGCTGGGAGTGAGGCCATGGCCACTGAGGAGATGTCTAACCTGGTGAACTATATTCAGCCTGTCAAGTTTGAGTCATTTGAAATTTCAAAAAGTAAGTGTTCCCTGGGAGGAAAACAAAAAGCTCCAGATGTAGTATGAAGCAAATACATTGTAAATACAAGCTAAATAGATAAGAGCATGTGACTTTTAGTAGAAGTATTCTGTCCTGGCAAAGTCTTAAATATATGTTTCTATATTTATTATATTATGTATAAGTATACTGTGTATATATGCTTATATATTATATACAAATATATATACCTATTTTTTGATATATTATCTTATATGTATTTAATAGATAAAATAATCAGGTGAGAAAGTATCTCATGATTGTCCTCTGAAATATTTAATGGAGCCACAAACCAAACATGGTTATCCAAAAGATATTAAATCAACATCACTTCTATGTAGCTGGAACATAATGTAATTCATCCATGATGTAAAGGATACCATTAAAATAAACACCCATTCCACAGAAGGAAGGGATAGAAAACTGGATGATCTTGGTAACTGTGTTCCCAGATTCCATATAACCAATATCCTGTCACATCTCTTGATCCCACTAAACACCCATGCTGAGTGCAAAAAGTATCATTTTTCCTGCAGGCAAGAAAAGAGAGGCTTTTATGAAAGTTCTCCCTCACACCTGCATGGCGTGTGAGACACTAACAGTAAAGAGAATACTTCCTTACACAATAGTCCTGTGAAGGTGTGCTCATTAAAACTGAAAGCTTGATGAAATACAGCAGCCTCTGCAAAAGGGGGGCTTTATGGATATACTTCAACCCCAAGTTGCATCATTTTGCCCAAAACATCTTAATTGTGTGACATTCTATATCTACATAGCCATAGAAATGTGGCTTTCAGCATATTTGTAGAGAACATTTCAGCATTTTTTGATATTCTCATAACTAATACCACAGTGCTCAATATTCTAAAATGGTGACCTTTATAGTACCACAACTTTCACTAGCTGTGAAGTCAGTTTTCCTGATTCACTAGTTAAAATTTATTCCACAAAGCCAAGTATGAGAAGGGGCAGATGGCACTGAAGCTCTGTAGAACCCACGACTGACATCTGTTGACTGTGTGGTCACTAGCAGGCATGCTAGAAATAATTAGTTACGTGAACATGATTTATAATGAATCAAAGGAAAAGCACTTGGGGTTTCTTTGAGAGTAAATTGGAGACAGTAGGAGATGGCTAAAAATGGAATCTGGTATTTAGGCAAAGAATGTGGTTTTAATTTTGGAAGGAGGGAGATTAAAAGAGGAGCAATTTTCAAAGGTCACTCCGTTTTAAAATCTTAGGTTGGGTAACCTCTGTAGGCCTCTCTTCTGAATGCTTTGCACCACAGCCAGTGTGCCCTGGGATAAACAGCAGAGCTATTTGTCACACAGACTGGCTAAACTGAAACAGTTTTTTGCCTCTTTGTCTGTCTTTCTCCCTCCCTCCCTCCCTTCCTCCCTCCTTCCCTCTTTCCCCTCTCTTTCTCTCTCTCTCTCTCTTTCTTTCTTTCCTGTGATTTGTGGGACTTGAACTCAGGTACTGGGTGCTGTCCCTGAGCTTTTTTGCTCAAAGCTAGTGCTCTACCAATTTGAGCCATAGCATACTTCCAGTTTTCTTCTGGTTAATTGGACATAGGTATCTCATGGACTTTCCTGCCTGGGTTGGCTTCAAATTGCAATCCTCAGGTCTCAGCCTCCTGAGTAGCTAAGATTACAGTTGTGAGCCACCAGTGCCCAACTCCCTTTACTTTTTTTTGCCAGCCCTGGGACTTGAACTCAGGGCCTAGGCTCTGTCCCTGAGCCTCTTTGTGTTCAAGGCTAATTCTCTACCACTTTAGCCACAACACCACTTCCAGGTTTTTCTAAGTAGTTTATTGGAAATAGGAGTTTCACAGACTTTATTGCCCTGGCTGACTTCAAACCTCGATCCTCAGATTTCAGCCTCTTGAGTAGCTAGGATTACACTCATGAGCTATGAGCGCCCGGCTATTCCCTTCACTTTAATTAGAGGCTTGTATTCTATTTCTAATTTTCTTTTTCTTTTTTTTTTAATACCCCTGTAGTTTAAGAATATTGAGATTGGCCAGGAGTTTGGCCTAGTGGTTAAAGTGCTTGCCTAGCATGCATGAAGACCCGGGTTCGATTCCTCGGTACCACATACATAGAAAAAAGCCGGAAGTGGTGCTGAGGCTCAAGTGGTAGAGCTCTAACCTTGAGAAAGTCCAAGGACAGTGCTCAGACCCTGAGCTCAAGCAAAAAAAAAAAAAAAAAAAAGAATATTGAGATCACAACACATCCCCATCTCTGGCCTTTATTTCCTGATATGAAAATGAAGCCCCCCCAATCTGAAAAACTTTCTATTGTGAATGTCATAATTCTGAGGCCACAATAGGTATTAGGAGGTTAGTTAAGAGGGGGTGGCAAAGTGCATGTGAACAACATACTTAGCATTAGCACAAATGGTCCTGTGGTATCATTTATTAGTGACAGAAACCAATTTGGATGGGTTGAAAGCAAACGCTCTCACAAGGTCCCTGCACCTTTTGACAAACCCATTTTTATTGCCACACTGGGATCTTCTAAAACACATTCTTACCCCTAAATTGCACAAGTTTGTGTCACCAAGTTATAAATATTCTTAAAAAGACAACATTTTGTGTGTGGGGGGGTTCTTGAACTCTGGGAATAGGTGCTGTCCCTGAGCTCTTCAGCTCAAGGCTAACATTCTACCACTTGAGCCACAATGCCACTTCTGGTTTTCTGGTGGCTAATTGGAGATAAGAGTCTCACAGACTTTTGTGTCCAGGTTGGCTTTGAACCTTGATCCTCAGATCTCAACCCCCTGAGTAGCTAGGCTTATAGGCATAAACCAAAGGGCACCTGGTCAAGATTTAACTTTTGTCATATGTGGTAGTCACTGAAAAAAAATAGACTATGAAAGTTATGTTGGTATTCAAGTGCCGTTGGCTTCATCAAATATCACTTACCTCTTTTATGGTATAAAACTATCCGATATATGGTTCATAAGAAGTTGTGAGATATAAGAGTTGTAATGTTGAATTTTATTTCTCATCTTCTCCTCTTTTATACTTGTTGAATTCAGAAAGAAACAAAAGCTTTGAAATGTCTTCCTTCGTTGAAACCAAAGGACTGGAACAGCTCACCAAGTCCCCAGTGGAGTTTGTGGAGTATCCTTGATTTGACGAATGACCATGGAAACAGCATGTCTGGAGTCACATCCTACTCCATTGTTGTTTAGTAAAGGGGGAAGACACATCAATTGGCTCATCCAAGGATGAGGCCTGGCCCCAGATCTCAACACTCAACACTGAGAGGCATAGCCTGTCCCATGGGAAAGCCAGCTAGTCTTAGACTAGACAAGGCCCAAGAACACAGAGTTTTGTTTCCTCCTACCATCAAGCTAAGTTCCTTGGAAATTTGTTCAATCATGACATTCTTTAATTCCAAACAGAAATGTTGTTGCTAGTCAGGCGCAGTGGCTCACACCTGTAATACTACCTACTCAGGAGGCTGAGATCTGAGGATCAGGGTTCAAAGCCAGCCTGGGACACTAAAGTCTGTGAGACTCTTATCTCCAATTAACCACTACAAAACCAGAAGTGGTGCTGTGGCTCAAGGAGTAGTAGCCTTGAGCTAAAAAAAAAAACTCAGGGACAGGGCCCAGGCCCAGAGTTCAAGCCCAAACACCATCGACAAAAAAATAAAGAAGAAATGCTATTGCTACTACCTCCATGATTTCCTGTTTGTATGAGGTATAATATATGTAAGCCAAGGGTATGTGCACAATGCATACATAATATGTAGATAACATGTATGTATACCAATAAGGCCAATTGCAAACATGCAATACATGTCTAACCTTAAAAAGTTGGATGATGGTGAGGATCATGAATATATAATGTAAATATATAACAGCAGACCTGTTCATACAACTGTTTTTTGTGTTCTTTGTTTTGTTTTGTTTTTGCCAGTCCTAGGGCTTGAATTCAGGCCCTGGGAACTGTCCGTGAGCTTTCTCATAGCTAGCACTCTACCAGTTGAGACACAGCACCACTTCTGGCTTTTTCTGTGTATGTGGTATCTAGGAATCAAACCCAGGGATTCATGCATGCTAGGCAAGCACTCCACCACTAGGCCACACTCCTGGCCCCTGGCCCTCATACAATTATTATTATTATTATTATTATTTGTGCGGGTGGGTCATGGGGCTTGAAATCATCCTGTCTCTGAGCTCTTCAGCTCAAGGCTACCGCCCTACCTTTGAACTAAGCCCCACTTCTCGTTTTCTAGAGATTAACTGGAGATAAAAGTCTCAGGTCCTTTTGTGCTCAGGCTGGCTTTGAACCTTGATCCTTAGATCTCAGCCTCCTGAGTAGCTAGGATTACAGGCGTGAGCCACTGTGCCTGGCTTTTTGTTGTTGTCAGTCATAGGCTTGAACTTTGGGTTTTGGATCTGTCCCTGAGCATTTCTGCTCAAGGTTAGCACTATGCCACTTGAGCCACAGAACCACTTCCAGTTTTCTGGTGGTTAATTAGAAATCAGAGTCTGACAGACTTTCGTTCCCAGGCTGGCTTTGAACCATGATCCTCACATCTCAGCCTCCTGAGTAGCTAAGATTACAGGTGTGAGCCACCAGTGCCCAGCCAACTTTTTTTTTACTATCATTATTATCCATGAAACAAAGCAGAATCAAATAAGCCTTTAATATTTTTACAAGATTAATACTAATCATACACAATGTTTACTTTTATGAAATAAGTTCTACAGTAAAAAGCCACCTTTCATCACTTATCACACTTAATTCTCACAACAATCCTACAATGTACAGATTATTGACTTGACTGTGTAAGAAAAGAAACCCTGCAATACAGAAAGGCAAAATTGCTTTCCCAAGGTCATCAGGCAACACATTTCAGAGTGGAAACAGATCCCATGTGCTTGGCTTAGCTGACCTTTGCTTAACAACTATCAGTCCTACTCAAAATTCTTAGAATGGAAACTGGACCAAAGCTGAGGCACAATTAGAAGCCTTTGTGCTATCTTTGTCTCATTATCAATCACAAAGAATACTAGTCAGTCTTGGCAAATATCTTTGAAAGAGAAAGTTAAAAAAAGGAGCAGAGATCATTTCAAGAATAGCAATAAAGCCATGGGCTGGTGGTTGATACCTGTAATTTTAACTACTCAGAAGACAGAGATCTAGGGATCATGATTTGAAGTTAGCCTGGGCAGGAAAATCTGTGAAACTCTTATCAGCAATTAACCAGCAAAAAGCCAAAAGTGAATGTGTGACTCAAGTGGTAGAGTGCCAGCCAGCTTTAAGTGAAAAAGCCAAAAGAGGAACATGAAGTCCTGAGTTCAGGCCCCATTACCAGTTCTAAATAGCTGAGCTCGTATCTGCTTCTTTGAAAGTTAATGCACACAGTACTATCATCTCACATGAGGTAATGAGGTTACTTCTGTGTCTATAATCATTAAACTTATGTCCCACAAAACTGCACGGAGTTCCACTCAGCCATTTTTGCTACCCTTTTACTTTTCACCAACAAGGTGACACTCTGCTTTTAATAAAAGAGCAAGTGTATTTGCTGTTGGTTCTGAAAGACTTCAGCAAATTGTATCCATGAATTCCATGTGGATATGCTAGAACCACTTCATTTCCCTTGTGGAGAAAACGAAGGAAACAAACGAGTTGATTTTTGTTTGGTTTTTGTTTGGTTTTGTTTTGCCAGTCCTGGGGATTGAACTCGGGGCCTGATCACTGTCCTTGGGCTTTCCTCAAGGCTAGCGCTCTACCACTTGAGCCACAACACCACTGTTCTATATATGTGGTATCAAGGAATCGAACCCAGGTCTTTATGCATGCCAGGAAAACATTCTACCACTAGTCCAAACTCCCACCCCAAACTGGTTATTTTTGTAATTGTATTCACTACTTAGCATGATGGTCCAGATATAACAAAATGCAGCTTAGCAGGATATACCCGAAAGGAACACGTGTGGATTCATCAAACTACATGCCTCAGCTCTTCTGGAACGCAGGCTGTCAGATGGTTGCTCTGAATTTCCAGACAGTGGGTAAGTAGTAGAGTCGTGCTCCTTGTCATTTCATGTCCAAGTTACATTCCCATGTGTAAAAAGCCCTTTCCTCTGTAAGCAGGCAAGGAAATTCAGTCAGATTTGCATGGAGAGGGGGAGTATAAAAGAAACCTCGAGGAAAAAATATCCCTGAATTTTGAACATTGAGTATTTTTTTCCTTAAATGATTTATAGTCAGGTCTTCACTTTTGCAAGCAAACACTTAAACTTTTTTATCTTTTGCAATCTTTCCTTTTTGTTTATTAAACACAGCATTCTCTTTCTTTACCTTAGTAAAGGCATAAAACATTGGAATATATTGAATTTAGCAAGACATATCAATTTAGTAAGATGTAATGGCATGCAAACATATACAACAATTTTTTTTTCATTTTTTTCTTGTACTCGAGGATAATCATTTTTGGCAGTACTGGAGTTTAAACTGAGGGCATCACTTTTGTAGGCAAGAGCTCTATCACTTAAGCTAGAATAACATTATTTTAGTTTATTTCCAGATAGAATCTCTCACATTTTCCTGTGCTGGCCTTAAATTATAATCCTCCTGTCTCTGACTCCTGGAAAGCTAGGGTTATATGTATATATTATAACCATTCCTGAGATTTACAATTACATTTGAGACTATATATGCTATGAAAAAATGCAGCCTCTCGTTTTACCTTTCTATTTTTTTTGCTTACTTTTTCTATCTATTGGGTACTTTGTACTTTATTAAGCTGGATTATATTTTCATAGACAGAAGTAGTAGTAGGCATAGTATGAAGGTAAAGAGCCACTCAGAAATGTTACTTTTTTTAATTAAATGGAAAAGTGAGAAATATCAGATAAAATACTTGTAGCCTAAACTGTTACAACATGGAAGTGTCTCTTTTTTATTTCCTGTAGCTCTTTCTTGAATTGTCCCTGACATTGAGATCTGTAACTACTCTACAAAATCCCCCACTCTGTACCATTTCAACATTAGGGTGATCTGATTCTCACATCTTCACTAAATAGTCTGACTCTCTCAACTATAATGTAAGCCCTAGGAAGGTAAAATAGTTCCTGATGTCCTTGCCATGGATCCAATATACTGGAACATGGTAGATGATGAATCAATGTAACACTTAAACTTATAAAGGTAGTATTAGATTGTTTAAGGAAAAAAATGAAAAATTCTTCCCCTCATTGATTTGATACTGTTAACTTTTGGCTTGGTAAGCATCATTATTTTGCATATATGTATATATATACATACACACATATACATATAGACATTTACACAGACAATATATATAATTCCTTTTGAAAAGGAAATATGTAGTTTTTAGTATTTAAATATTGTAAAGAAATATGAACTGGAATAGCTCTACTTTTAAATTTTAAAATTCACTAAAAATAATTTTCTATCTACATACATTTGAGATTATTATTTTTTTACTGTATCCAGAGTTCTAAGAACAACAACCTTGCCTATAAATGGTCAAATTTCTCTCCGAAAACTTTTTCTGAAAAAGTTTGGAAATAAGAATAATATTTATGTTAGAATATGTGTAGGGAACTGTTTTCTCTACTTTATGTTCATATTGACCTTCTGTGTGCAGAATGACTTTGAGTATCTTCTGTACTGCTGGTTTAGTGATGGTACTTGTTTTAGTTTTAGTTTTTCATGTTTCAATTTATCCTTTGGCTATTAATGAAAGCTAATATGGATATAGTATTCTTGATTGCAGTTGTTTGGTTTCAGTGCTTGAAATGCATCATACCAAGCCCTTCTTGCTTTTTAAGGCTTATACTGAAAATTCTGCTGTTATCTAATAGATGTTTCCTTGTAAGTAACTTATCTTTTCTTTCACACAGCCTTAAGTATCCTGTCTATTTTCTGTAAAATAAGTTTCTATTGGTTTTGATCATAAAGACTCCTTCCCTCTTGGATGTTTTTTTAAAATTGTATCATATTGTCAGGGTAACACACAGAGTGGTTACAATTACATTTGTCAGGTAGTGGGTACATTACTTCTTGAACATCTTGTTTTTCCACTTCCCTTCCCAATTTCAGATAAACAAATAAAATTATATACAACATACCAGGAACCAGCTACAGTAACAACATGAGATAAACCATAAGGGGGAAAAAAGAGAAAAAAATAACCTCACACAGTACATTAAGAAAACTATCACAATAATAAACCTCTTAGACTTTTTTATTGTATGTTTACTTCCTCTGTTTATTCTGCCTTCCTTTTCTTCTTCATCTTCAGTCCAAGAAATTCTGTCTTCCATGTCACTTATTCTTCTGTGGAAACTTTTTACTTTATGTTTTATTTCTCTGCCCTGTTTGATGATTTTTCAGGATTTCTATCTCATTATTGAAGTACTTCTTTTTCAAGTCTTGCATTGAATTCCTTACTTCATTGACTTGTTATGTGTGCCTCCTTTGATATCTTTAAACTGTACAGCTATGTTTTCATTGGATTCCTTTGCATTCTCATGACATTTGCTTAGCTTTTGTTGTTCACCGTAAATTCTCCCACTACTCTTTCATCAACCTCACAAATTTCTTCGTTGAGGTCCTCTATCATTTCACCGAATGTTTATATCAGCAGTTCTTTAAGCCCAGTATGTGTGGTTTCCTCTGCCATCCTGTTCCTTGCTTGTATGGTTGGTCATCTCTGGGGTGTATTGCACTTCCCTAGTATCTCATATTTCTTGTACTTTTGTAATTGTTTTACCCCTTTGAAGGCCTTGCTTGGTAATGACTTTCAAAGAGGCTGTGCTTCCCTGATGATGTATATTATCCACATTGTCGGTTGAATACATGTTTGCTAGTTTCATAAGGTGTGTTTTTCCACCTGTGTCTAGGTGTACATCAGCTCTTGTCCTTTATCCCACAATGAGAGTTTAAAATCTTACATACAGAGAGATAGCTAGCATTGGTCATCTTAGATATTCCTCTTGTCTCTCTGTATGTCCTCAGGGTTGGGTTTTTCATATGGAAATGTTAAGTTTAGAACTGTTCTAGGTGGGGTTGGAGAGATGAGGGAAAGAGATGTAGTGTAAGGTCCACAGGAAATGAAATTTGCTCTGTGTAGGTCTAAATATCACTTGTGGAGGGTGAATGCAGATGTAAGGACTTAGGGACAAGAAGAAAAGATAAGGGATCTACCAATGGAGAGCAAAAGACCAAAAATTGCACTTAGATATGGTAAGTTAATTAGGTCTCTAAACATTGAGTGGGACCAAAGGTAGACACTCTTAGGAGAAGATCACACGGCTCAAAAGCTATGTGCATATGGTCATATAAAATGATGCTTTTGGAGTGAACTCGAAGAAATTAAAACAAGAGGTTTTTTATTTTACTTTTTTGTGTATTTTTTTCTTTTCTGATTTTCCCCTTTTGTCTCTGTTTTTTCATTTCTGTACTATTGTCTTTTATCTAAGTTTATTTGATTTGGGAAGGGGAAGGGAAAGTACAGAAATGGTCAGAATGAGGGTGACCTCATTCAGCAGTCATGCTTGTAGAGATTAACTACAAATCTTGGGGGATGAGGAGAGTCAGGAAGGAGAAAAAAGTGGGAGAAAATAAAGGAGGGGTGACCCTCAATACCTGACTTTTGTAACTATAATTCCTCTGTACATCATTTTTACAGTAATTTCATATTCTGGAAAAGAATAAGGTTGTAGGGTAAGGTAATAGTGAATAGGAAGAATTTGTTAGGAAGTTCAGTGGGAAGAACTAACACAAGATAATAAAAGAAAGACAAGAAGAAAAGGGGGAAAAGGAAAGGAAATGAGAAAGAAACAACAAAAACAAAAATATGCTATCAACATGTCCTATTAATGAAAAAAAATGACATGAAGTAAGTCTTGGTCCTTACACAAGGTAAAATCAACTCTAAACAATCCAACCAAATGTTGAAATGCTTACACACATAAATACCCAAAACCCTCTCTGAAGAGAAGGGACAGGAAAAAAAAGGTCCAAACTACAGTCAGTGTTTTGTGTTTGTGGAGAATGTGAGGTTGTTTCCTACTAAGTTCTACCTTTAAGAAGATCCATGCTTCTCATTTGAGGCATGGCATCATGGGTAGGCGTGGATAGATTGAAATCCCTCTCCTCTAGATGTTGGTAGTGCCTTTTCCCTCAGATCTTGTGGAGCTTGAGAGCACTTACCTGCCTTAAATGGCTGTAATCAGCTCAGCCCACAGGCTGGCATTCTAGATCTGGGGTGACATCTTGAAAATGCTTCTACCTGCCCAAATTGAGCTGGAGAAAGAGCTGCTCATACAGCAGATGGCTTTTGTATGCTATGACAATTCTGTAGCTCTTTCCCCTGCTTCCTTCTTGCTCCTGCAGAATTGGGAAGGAAGGCACTCACTCTCTCAGGCTCTAACACAAACAAGAATAAGCCAAGCCCCAAACCAGCAGATCAGATGGAAAGAAGTCATAAATATTAGATTGGAAACAAATGAGAGACTGAAAGGATTATACAAAGAATCAACAAAATTAAAGTTGGTTCTCTGAAGAATAAATGAATAAATAAATAAACCAAATTGGTAAGTCCTTATAATATTTGATCAAAAGAAGAAATCATCAAAATAAATAAAATCAGACATTAAAAAGGGAATAACAAAAAATTGGAGTAAATTCTGAATAGTATAAATTCAGAATAATATAAAGGAATACATGGCAAACTTTTATGACAATAAGATGGAGAAATATGCATAATTAGAGATCAGTTATAAGTAATCATAGAAATTAAAATTTCAAAAAATTTGTTCCTATAAGTTAATATACAAAAAATCATAGTATTTTTGTTAGCAAAGTATATAGAAATCAATACTCAATATAATGGCTGAAAGGACTATAAATTAAAATTTTTTTGAGGGCATTCAAGCAAGATTTGTCAAAAAAAATTAAGCTTGTACGGTTCGCACATGTTTTGACCCAGAAATCTTCCTGCAAGAAAAGTCACCAATATCTTCAATGTATTTATTACAATAGCAATTTTGGAATGGTAAAGACCTGGAAGTATCAATGTGGACAACAATAGAGTTGGCTAAGCACACTTAAATCAAATATTTCTACTGAGAGGAATTTAACAAGTTGTTAAAATTAAGAGAGAAATTCATTCCTCTAAAAGGATAAGCCACGCAAAATAAAATGCACTTTTAAGTGGGGAAAAAAGCCAATTATAAAGTGTGCTCTATTGGCAGCGTTTCCTCTGGATTTGAGGATTGCAGCTAAATTTTTTCTTTTTAACTTTTGTGTACTTTGTACATTCTTACAACAAATAATGATTTCCTTTGTGAATATGTATGCTCACAAACGTGGTGCGAAAGGGGCCGGGAGTTTGGCCTAGTGATAGAGTGCTTGCCTAGCATGTACGAAGATCCGGGTTTAATTCCTCAGTACTAAATACATAGAAAAAAGCTGTAAGTGGTGCGCTCTGGCCCTGAGAAAGCCCAAGGACAGTGCTCAGGCCTTGAGTTCAAGGCCCAGTACTAGCCAAAAAAAAAAAAAAGGTGTAAAAGCCAACCTCAATTCACAGCCTTAAATTTTTGCTCCACGTATGCCTGCACTCACAGTGCTGTCTGTGCTTTTGACATCTAGATCTGGCTATGCAAATAAACATGGGCATGTATGAGTACAATGGGAAAAGCGGCTACAGACTGAAGCCAGAGTTCATGAGGAGACCAGACAAGCACTTTGACCCATTCACAGAAGGCATCGTTGATGGAATAGTGGCTAACACTTTGTCAGTCAAGGTGCGTATACACCTGTCACATGCTGGTCCTAACTACGTCTTTAGTTATTAAAATCTCGATAGATGATGAAGGTGCTGCTTCCTTCCTACAGTTTTTCCTTTTAAGAATCAAATCTACATTAAAAATGTTCACAGGTAGCTTGTAGTCCTAGCTACTCAAAAGGCTGATATCTAGAAGATCGGGGTTCAAAGCCAAAACAGTCAGAAAAGTCCACAAGACTTCTCCAAAATAACTGGCTAAAGCTTAGGTTGGAGATGTGATTCAGTTGGTAGCAAAATGCCAAGTGAATGTTTGACTGTGAGGTCAAACTCTCTAGTACCAACAAAAGGAAGGAAGGAAGGAAGGAAGGAAGGAAGGAAGGAAGGAAGGAAGGAAGGAAGGAAGGAAGGAAGGAAGGGAGGGAGGGAGGGAGGGAGGGAGGGAGGGAGGGAGGGAGGGAGGGAGGGAGTTAAGAATGTGGGAGGGAGAGAGAAAAAGGAAGGGATGGAGGGAAGAGACTGAGCTTCATTCTTAATACAATTATTAAAATGGATTTTGAATAAATCAAATAACTTCAGTGATACCCACCAAAGGTCAATCCTTTCTTTTAGTGAAAAACACATGACAACTAGCTACCTATAATAAAAATTGTCTGGTCTCTTTTCCCCACCAGTGCCTTTTAGTTCTAAGCAAAATTACCAAAAAGTCTTTATTAAATGTAAAACAAAAGCTTTCAAGTAAGTTATCATAGTGAAGTTTTTGAATAGTCACCAACGTTTTCAGGAATTTAACAGCTCATATTAATAATTTTCAAGGGTTGCTTTATTAAGTATCTTTAATTCTAAGACTTTCTTCAGTCTTTGAAATCGATGTTAGAGCACATAAATTTATCTGTCAAAAAAGCCTTTTAAAAATTATTATCTTTAAATAGTTGTAGAAAGAGGTTTCCATTCAACCTTTCAGTTTATAAAGATAATGCATCTTGATCACTGTCACCTCTTTATATTTCTCCCCATCCCTTTGAATACCATGAAAGAAAAACGCATTTCCAACAAGTTACACATGAATTTCTATAAGCACTTGGGGGTGGCAGCTACAATTTCATTTAGTTCTTTAAAGAATCATTCATTCTATGTTTAACTATGAAATTGAGAAAGTCCCTTTTTAGAACATGAATGCAAGTTTTAAAAAAGCATTAAACAAATGAACAACTGCTTTAAGCAAAGCATTTGAAAAAAATAAACTATGTAAAATAGTCTGTATGATGGCATCATTAATTTCTATCTGGCTAGACAGTTGAGTTCCTTCTTACCCTAAAATTATATTTCTTTATTTCAAAGATGGTTAAATAAAATTTTAATAAAGCATCATACAATTTCAACTTGCAAAGTTATTTCAGACTCAATACATAGAATGAAATTGGCAGGAGTAGAGCTTCAATAGTTATATTTATTTTAGGAAGTTGTTTCCAGCCAAGGATGGCTAATACTTGTCAACTGTGATTCAGAAAACACTCGTGCACATCCTGCAATTGATAAAATGCTATTTATTGAGCAACTATTATAAGTAGGTCACATTAATAATCGCTGCCCTTTTTGAAATAGATTCATTTCATTTCATAGTTGTTTTAAGTAAGCATCTTAACTTTGTTTTGAAAGTTCTATGTGACAGTGTAAGTGAATATAGCATAACTACCCAAAGCCATGAAACCCTGCTGAGCTGAAAGAAATAGTGGAGACCCAGAAGCCACTTCTGTCCTCTGTAGGGACATCATGAATGAAACAGAGCAGGCTGCAGTAGAGTCCTGTCTGCCTTCCTCACTAATGTCAGACGAACGTGCAGCTCACATCTGTGCATGCAGGCCTTTGGCCAATCATCCATAGGGATCTCCAGAGTGTCGTGATGAACTGATAGGATACCCATCATCCTGCCCCACTGATGAAAACGTTGTAGCTCACTGTCAATCATCTAGTTTAAGATCCTCATCCGTTTAAACATAACCTGAGTACAGGAGTTGGGCTTATATTCTGGGGAAACACCTGCTAAGAGCTAGATCTTTACGTTTCACACAGGTGATCACCTCTTCAATAAGTGGGATTACAGGCATTTGCTAATGGGTCCAAGAACTCTTATTACTGTTCTTGCTTCTGTTTCATGTTGCCAAGGATTCCCTATTCCACAGCAGCGTCATCTCTTATGCCTTTCTTACCCCATTTATCAAGACTTGCTTTTTAAAAAAATTTCCTCTAGATTATTTCAGGTCAGTTTCTTTCTGACAAGAAAGTGGGGACATACGTGGAGGTGGATATGTTTGGTTTGCCTGTGGACACGAGGAGAAAGGCATTTAAGACCAAGACATCGCAAGGAAATGCTGTCAACCCTGTCTGGGAAGAAGAGCCCATTGTGTTCAAAAAAGTGAGTCCCACACCCTGGACAGCAAGTGTACCTGTCTTGTAAGATGTTTTGTGTGGGAGAAGAGAATAATTAGTTACTTGCTTAATTTAAAGAGAATTCACAAGTTTGTAAAGCTGCTGTATGTGAAAGTTGTCATAGCTACTGTGTTTGTGGCCTAACTGGAAGACATAAAAGTCCTTTGCAATGAAGATTTAAAAGTTAAACACAGGGTCGGGAGTTTGGCCTGGTAGTAGAGTGCTTGCCTAGCAGGCACGAAGACCTGGGTTAGATTCCTTGGTACCACATACATAGAAAAAAGCTGGAAGTGGTGCTGAGGCTCAAGTGGTAGAGCTCTAGCCTTGAGAAAGTCCAAGAACAGTGCTCAGACCCTGAGCTCAAGCCCAGGATTGGCCAAAAAAAAAAAAAAAGTTAAACACAGTGACATCATGGAATAAACCAAAGGAAAAAGAAAGAAAAAGAAAAAGCTGCAAAGAATACAATAAAAATAAAATGAAATGCAAATAAAAGTAAACACAGGCAGGCATGGGTGAGTCACTCCTGTGTAATCCTACCTAGTTAAGAGGATAAGATCTGCAGATACCTCACTGCCCAAAGTACACCTAGGTGGAAATGTCCATGAGATTCTTAAGTGGTACAACATCAGCTTTGAGCACAAAAGCTAAAGCATAGTCCACTGGCCCAGAGGCCAAGCTCTAGCACTAGTATCAAAAACAAAAACAAGGCACCAATGGTACACACCTACAATCCTAGCTACTCAGGAAGCTGACATCTGAGGATCACAGTTTGAAGCTAGGACAGGCAGAAATGACTGTGAAATTCCTAGCTCCATTACCTACCAAAAAAAAAAATCCAAAACTGAAGCTGTGGCTCAAGTGGTAGAGTGCTAGCTAGCCTTGAGCACAAAAGCTCAGGGAAAGTACACAGGCCCAGAGATTCAATCCCCAGGTCTGGCAAGAAAGTAATAATAACAATAATAAATTTTTAAAATAACCAAACACATAGGGACAAGACCACTAAAATTTGGTGTTCAACTGCAGAACTTTCTTTATTTTCACATAGAGAATGTTCAAGAAAATGACCTGCGCTTTATACAATTGCCTTACAGATTAGGGGGCTGTGATTTAAAAAAAAAATTGAGGAATCTCTTTTTCTGAGAACTATGTCTTTTCATTCTGAAAATTTACTTTATAGAGCAACAGCATTCCATCTAAATTAGCACAATAGAAGTCTCTACTTGTTTTTGGAAAAATCAAGGCCTGATTCTGTAATAACTCTGTGATGTTCACTCTCCAGTCCTCACTCCTCTAAACCACAGGTGTTGGTCATCTCCTGACAGGTAGTTCTTCCTTCTCTGGCCTGTTTGAGGATTGCAGCTTATGAAGAAGGAGGAAAATTCATTGGTCACCGAATCTTGCCAGTGCAAGCAATCCGGCCAGGTATGAATGAGGTGGTGGCAAATTCTTTCTCGAAATTGTAATGCAAGTCATAAGAGGCTTACCTGGGGATGATCTAATATTTGCTGCTTGGTGACTTTGCCAAGTAACAAGGGCTATATAATTATATGTGTTTAAATCTAGTAGTATTATAGTTTCTGCTATGTACGAGTCAGCTTGTCACCCTAGTAAACACACGTAACAAAATACGTGAAAACTAACAGACAAGGGTTGTCCTTGGCTTATGAGTTGGTGGGTTAGGAATGTGTATTAGTTTGTTTTTCACAACTGTCATGAGATTATATAAGAAAAGAAATGAGGTTTATTTTAAAGAAAAGAGGTTCTTTTGGATTGTCATTTTGGAAATGGAAAACACAGGATCAGAAAAGCTCCCTTATTTTTGCCTCAGATGAGGGCCTAATAATGAGTGGAATCTTACGTGTGTGTGTGTGTGTGTGTGTTTGTGTGTGTGTGTGCGTGTGTGCGTGTATGTGTGTGTGTGTAAATAATTATCTCACCAAACATGGAGCAAATGAGTTGGATTGGAAAGCTCTCTCCAGAACCAGGTGTGAGTCACAGAATGACCTTACTCCCTTCAGAAAGCATATTCCCAATGTCTCCTGGTCTTCCCGCTTGGTCACAACTCTTAGAGGCTCCATTGCCTTTTGCATCCCCACACTAGGAATCAGACTTCCAATACAGGATCCCTTGGGGAGGGATGGGATGGAGACAAGAAACCCCACAGCAGCCTGGCCCACTGACACATCTTGGGCTCAGTGACACATCTGTGCTTCATGATGGATCTGTTCTATGCAAGCTTGTTACAGAGAGCTGACTGAAGAGACAAGGGCACACACACTCTGGACCCCTACTGGAAAATCACTCAGTAAACAATAAGACCCGATTCTACAACATGCATTTTCAGTGTGTTTGTGTCAGGTCTCTCCATCCATTCCATCAGCCAAAGTTGAACATACTAAGCCCCAAGAAGCCACGAGAAGTAGAATTCTCTTGTTGGGGTGGGGGAGAGAGCACACTTGGATGAATAATTCAAACCACAGCATAGGGCTCTGAATTCTCTTTAGAATCGGGGGGGGGGCAGGATTGTTGGGAAAGAAAACAAATCAGACTCGATCACAGTGCTCTGTCAACTGAGGAACATAAGGTCTTATTATTGAAAAATGATGTGGTTTGAATGAGCAAGAAGTGGCCTGTGCGTCCTGCACAGAGGTGTAGGTAACATTGTAAAGAAAAATCTGTGACACACAGTATGACTCTTACCTTCTAGGCTATCACTACATCTGCCTGAGGAATGAGAGAAACCAGCCTCTGATGCTGCCAGCTGTCTTTGTCTACATAGAAGTGAAAGACTACGTGCCCGATACATATGCAGGTATGCAAACTAGCTCTGAGGGATATTTCTGTCTGTTTTCATCAGTGTTTTTTTTTTGTGAGTGAATGGAAGGAGAAGTGGACTAAGACAAAAGCTCAAAATCACACACATAGACTATATAATATATAATATATACAATGGGGTCTGTACAATGAATTGACCTTTAGCTAGTTTTAGAACCCCAATCCTTTTCATAGATAAATTGCTACATTTCCAGAAGTTAATTTATGATGGCCTCAACTGGGAATCACAAATTCAAATACATATAGTTCTAAGCATCCTGGGTGTAAAGTTTTGGGAATGATGGAGTCAATGGCAAATTAGAACACAAGACTCATCTGAAGATGACAACCCTGACTCTCTCCACCTACCTATCACTCTGCAAATGAGACCCAGATGACAAAATCTTTACTCTGCTCTAACTCTAGAAGGCAGGCTGTTTATGCAAAATGTCTTCATTCATGGCCATAAAAGAAATGTAAATCAAAACAACTCTGAGATTCTACCTTACTCCAGTTAGTATGACCATGAGCAAGAAATCTAATAACAACAGATGCTGGAGGGGATGTGGCCAGGAGGGGATCACTACTACACTGCTGGTGGGATTGTAAACTTGTTCAATCACTGTGGAAAGCAGTATGGTGGTTCCTCAAAAGACTAAACATAGAGCTCCCCTATGACCCAGCAATTTCACTACTTGACATTTACCCAATGATCCAGAAACAGGACATACTAAAGCCACTAGCACAACAGTGTTCATTGCAGCACTATTTACCATAGCAAAGATATGGAACCAACCCAGATGCCCTCAGTTGATGATTGGATGAACAAGATGTGGTATTTGTACACAATGGAATTCTATGCTGCCATCAGAAAGAATGGCATTTCCCCATTTGTAAGGAAATGGAAAGACTTGGAAAAAATCATATTAAGTGAAGTAAGCCAGACTCAAATGGTTTCCCTCATTTGTAATAATTAGTACAAACCTTGGACTCTCCTAGCAGAGGATTACAATAAGGCAAAACCTAGATACATAAAGCCATATAGGATGAGACTAAATGAAAGACCTCCAGAATATGGAAACAGGAGCCATATAATGTGCAATTGTTGTTCTTAATGTACTATGTTATTTCTCATCTCTTTTGTTGTCCCTTAGTTATTCTCATATTGCTACAATATCTTACTTTGTTATCTGGTATATTGTATGTACATCTATTTGTTTATTTGAAATAGGAAAGGGAAGGAGAGAAAGCAATATGAGGGGAGGGGATGAGGGAGGGAAATGGGGACAAAAACATGAGAAAGAGGTATCAATGTTTGTTAAGTAATGTACCTTCCATCTGGCGAATATATCTGTAACCCTTTTATTAATTACAATAAAAAATACACAATCAAAAAAACATTTTTAAAAATGTCTCAATTCATGAAACAATCAGCAGGACAAATAAATGTATGGGCCATTGTTGAAATAGTTAGTATCTTCAAAAAGCTAAAACAAACAAACAACCCTAAAGAATGTGAAATTCTGAGCCTTTCGACTTTTCCAGTTTGGCTCCAGGAGCCGAGTTCCTTTCATTTTCTCTTCCTGAGATTTCAGCAAAGTTTGCCTCTTTGCAGTTTCCAAAATGTTACTTCAGATTAGTGGATACTATATGGGTACTGGATGGATAGATGGACAAATGGATGGATGGATGGATGGATGGATGGATGGATGGATGGATGGATAGATGGATAGATGCTCAGTGGATAAGTGCATATATGGATAGTGAATGAATGATGGACAGATGAGGAATGGGTGGATGATGGATGGATGAATGGATAGGTGAATGGATGGATGGATGGATGGATGGATGGATGGATGGATGGATGGCAAAGAAATAGATGAAATGGATGAATAGATAATTAAACGTGTACATGATTGGTTAGATGAATGATGGGTTCCAGAATCTCTGACCTAATATGTTTCTTCCTTAGATGTGATTGAAGCCTTGTCAAACCCAATCCGATATGTGAACCTTATGGAGCAGAGAGCTAAGCAACTAGCTGCCTTGACACTGGAAGATGAGGAAGAAGTGAAGAAGGAGGTGAGTGGCTGCCAATCTTAGTGTCTGGCATTCATGTGATTTCCAAACCTGCTTGCTGGTTTTGCCTCAGTAATCTTACTTTGAGGAGATGTGCACTGAAGAAACACTCCTGCAGAGTGTCACAAAACATACAGCTCACTGGTCAAGTCTTTCTTATTTCTCCCACCAGCCACATTTTATCTTGTGATCACATCATTAACCAGTGTTTTCATACTGACCAGAAGTAATTAAGGCATTTTTTTCTTCCTGCATTTTTGTTATTATAAAGGTGACATAAATAGGGAACACAATTATATAAGTCAGATAATGAGTGTATTTCTTTTTGAACAATGTCACCCCTTCCCTCACTCTCTTCCTATGTTTCCCTCTAGACCCACCCACAGATTGTAGAGTTCATTTTCAACATCGTGTCTAATGAGTTCCTCTGCTTCATTTTTTCACCCCATGTCCCACCATTTCTGTGCCCCACTTACTGTCCCCAAAACAAACAAATTACCAAATAAGACCAATGGAAAAGAAAACAGAAAAAAGCCCTCTTGGTTCCATTTCCTGGAGTTCATTTTGCTAACTACTATTTTATATGGTCAGATGCACATAAGTCTTGCGCCTTTGCGTTCCTCTCCAAAGAATATTGTTGTTTGGTCTCAATGCCTATTAATGAATGAAATGATTTTTAAAAAGGTAGTCAAGCTGGGCTTCTAGTCATGAGGATCACAACTGAAGACCAGGATCTGAGTTTTAGTCCCAGTACCAGTGCATGCTTGCACAGGCCCAGGCATGCGTGCATGCTCACACACACACACACACACACACACACACACACACACACACTTCATAATTTAATATTTTCCTATGTTTTTGTTTTTGTTTTTTGCCAGCCCTGGGCCTTCCCTGGGTTTTTTCAAGACTAGAGCTCTACCACTTGAGCCTCAGCCCCCCTTCCAGCATTTTTCTACGAATGAAGTACTGAGGAATCAAACTCAGGTCTTCGTGCATGCTAGGCAAGCACTCTACCACTAGGCCAAACTCCCAGCCCATCTTCCTTTATTTTTAATTTGAAGTACAGGATTATCCAAATGACTTGGAAATTTCTAAAGCACCTAACATGATACCTGAATATAGCATGGATCATAAATTATTTATTAACATTATATATTCTTGGTTCCCCAAATCATTTGAACATACTTTAAAATTAGGTGTCACAATGTGAAGAATAATCAATAGATGGCAAAGAAATACTTAGAGTCTGAAAATACTATATAAATGCATACTTATTATATATATATATGTGTATATATATCTATATATACACAGAGGGAGACTGGTCATTGTTTTGATTTTTTAGAAACTGAAACAATGTAATGATTATTAAGGATAAAGTTAATATTAAAATAATAATTGAAGTGGGATATTTTCATTTAAATAATCAGAAGACTATTTTAGAAGAAAATAAAAAATGGAGAATTAAAAATATTTTCTAACCTTGCAAATTGTTTAAATAACTGTGTCAAATAACAAGTCCACTTAAAGTTGGTATTATTTACTAAGCAGCTTTGTCTTGATCAATAAAAGTAACCTAGGTTTATGACAGTAAGTTTAAAAAATATAAGAATGTGATACATAAGGCCATATAATGTGAAGCTAATTGAAAGGACCTCCAGGATATTGAAACAAAAGCCGTATAATGAATGATTGTTGTCCTTAATGTACTATGTTGTCTCTCATCTCCTTTGCTGTCCCTTGGTTATCTCATATTGGTATAGTATCTCACTTTGTTATCTGATATATTGAATTTATTTGTACTTGGCTATTTGAAATTTGATAGGGAAGGGGGGAAAACCAAGACAGGTGGGGGGTGTGGGGGGGGGGAGGGAAATGGGTACCAAGACATGTGAAAGGGTATCAATGTATGTGAATTAATGCACCTTCTATCTGGCAAATATCATGTAACCCTTTTACTAATTACAATAAAAAACAATTTAAAAAAAATATATACGAATGAGAAAAAATAAACTCCGAAGTCATCTCTGGGACTCAAACCTTATTTAGATATTTCCCTGCCCTTTTATGCACAATTAAGAAGTTTTCAGGGCCCAGAAATGTGGCCTAGTGGTAGAGTGCTTGCCTAGCATGCATAAAGCCCTGGGTTTAATAACGTGCTACCACATACACAGAAAAAGAGGGCAGTGGTGCTGAGGCTCAAGTGGTAGAGCTCTAGCCTTGAGAAAGTCCAAGGACAATGCCCAGGCCCTGAGTTCAAGCTCCAGGACTGGCAAAAAATTAAAAAAAGATTTTTTTCATAAAATAATACAATATTCACCACTTTTGTGTTCATCTCCATGTCAAACATGACTTTTAGCAATTTTTATCATATATCCCAACTACAATGTATGTAATTTCATTACTGAATGTATATGTATGTGTATGGGGTGTGTGGGCATGTATGTGTCAGAACTGGGGTTTGAACGCAGAGCCTAATACATTATTTTGCCCAAGGCTAGCATTCTACTACTTAAGCCACAACTCCACTTCAAGATTTGGGGCAGCTAATCGGAGATAAGAATCTCTTGGACATTTTTGCCCTGGCTAGCTTTAAATCGCAATCCTGAAATCTCAACTTCCTAGTAGTTGGAATTATAGTCTTGAGCCACCCAATCAATTTTCTCTTTTATAACTAAATATAAACTAAATAGTTATAACTAAAATTTTGGTAGCAATACCATTAATTCTGGGATGTTTTAGCGATGATAGTACTGTTTTCTTTCCCTTTAAATATGTTTTAAGACTAGAAAAGTCTGTTTTCTTGTTTGTCTCCTATGAAAACCATATAAAATTAGATCCTTTCCCTGAAAATTGACAAGAAGGTCTGAAATTATTTTCTCCTTTTCTTCCTTTATTTAATAGATAATATGAAATTTATGTAATGAAATGCTATTCAAAGCCAAGTAACACTGACTCATGACTGTAATCCAAGCTACTTTTAAGACTGAAATCAGGAGGATAGTGGTTCAAGATCAGCCTTAAAAAAGAACTCATCCATCTCAGTAGAAAAAAAAATTGGTGCAGTGGTACATGCCTGTCATACCAGCTATGCAGGAAGCATAAATACAGAACGACATCCAGGCCTGTGTTCTTTCTCCTCTTGCTGTTCTAAATAATATGCTGTAGCCATGAGTCAAGTGCAATTTCTCTAACTTCAGACAAATGAGAGAACAGAGTCTTTACACATTGTGTTAATTCACTTGTGATTAATTCACTTGTTTAAATTCTTTCTAACATTAACAGAATAATAAATTATTTCTTTAATAGCAGGCTTTTGACATTAAAGATGTATTTATTAATTGTATACCAGTAAGAAAAAAACTTCTTTATTCACTTATCCATTCAATAAGTGCTTTTTTAACCCAATAATGTATCAATCACTGCTTTGAGAATAATAGATATAATAATGATGAAAAAATCCAAAGGGTCTCATTTACACAGGCGTCTTATGCACTTCAAAGCAGTGGCAAACATCGATATATTTTACTCACATTTGATGCATGCATCAGGATATGATGTTCAGAAGTGACTTTGAATTTCTCAGGAACTAAAAGAGTGTCACTCTAAAGTAGAAATTTCAGGTACAAATAGGACTCTTGAGTAGAGAAAGTCTTTCTTGACACCATAGTGTTTGAAAGAAACAGTACTGTGTTGCTATATTAAAAATTAGAATTCTCTACTGCTTAATCATAAGGTCCACATTTTCAGTGCTCATATGACAATCATATTTTCCTCTTCTTTTTTATTATTATGTTCAAATAGTGGGGAAAGGGGACTTCAACTGAACATGTCTGTTTCTGTGTACAACTTGATCACAGTCCATCATTTATTCATCCTCCATATGGAAAAGCTTTCTTCCGCATATCCTATGGCTTATTCTCTTTTTTAAAATGAAAACTAAACTTTCAGTTATCACATTACTGGATCATATATATGACATATTCATGAGGCTTCTGCTTCATTGCAGACTAGGAAATGTATGGATGGCATTTTATAAGGTCTTTATCTTTGTTGTATGTTTTTCAGTGTTGGAGGGTGAATATAGGAGTTGGTACAGGCACGGTAGGCACACTACAGCTTGAACAATGCTTCTGGCCCTTTTTTCAGTGGTTATTTTTAACAAGAAGTCTTGCATTTTTCCCTAGGTGGGTCTGGACCACAATCATTTTTTTCGTATATTTTTATTGTAATTAATAGAAGGCTTATATTCGCCAGATAGAAGGTGCATTAATTCACATACATTCATACACTTAAACATGTCTTGGGCCCCATTTCCCTCCCCCCCACGCCCACCCCTCATCTTGTTTTCCCCCCTTCTCTATCCTAACCAAATACAAATATACCCAATATATCAGATAACAAAGTGAGATACGGTAAAAATATGAGATAACCAAGGGACAGCAAAAGAGATGAGAGATAACATAGTATATTAAGGACAACAATAACTCATTATATGGCTTTTGTTTCTATATCCTAGAGGTCCTTTCACTTAGCATCATACTATATGGCCTTATGTATCTAGGTCTTCCTCTATTGCAAATCTCTGCTAGGAGAGCCCAAAGTTTCTACTGATTATGACAAATGAGGGAAACCACTGAACCTATGTTCCTTTGAGTCTGGCTTACTTCACTTAATATAATTTTTTCTAAGTCTTTCCATTTCCTAACAAATGGGGCAATGTCATTCTTTCTGACAGCAGCATAGAATTCCGTTGTGTACAAATACCACATCTTGTTGATCCACTCTTCAACTGAGGGACATCTGGGTTGGTTCCATATCTTTGCTATGGTAAATAGTGCTGCAATGAACATCATTGTGCTAGTGGATGTCGTATGTCCTTGTTTCTGGACGATCGGGTAAATCCCTAGTAGTGTAATTGTTGGGTCATAGGGGAGCTCTATGTTTAGTCTTTTGAGGAACTGCCATACTGCTTTCCATAGTGGTTGCACTCCCACCAACAGTGTAGTAGTGATCCCTCCTGGCCACATCCCCTCCAGCATCTGTTGTTATTAGTTTTCCTAATCCTGGCCATTCTAACTGGCGTGAGGTCGAATCTTGGAGTTGTTTTGATTTGCATTTCTTTTATGGCCAGAGATATTGAGCATTTCTTCATGTGTCTATAGGCCATTTTTGTTTCTTCAGAGAAGACTCTCTTTAAGTCTTTGGCCCATCTTTTAATGGGATGGTTGTTTCTTTGGAGATTAGTTTTGGACTGATTCAATTTTTTGAGCTGTTGATATATTTTAGATATGAGGCCTTTGTCCATTGTATGGTTGGTGAAGATCTTCTCCCACTCTGTAGGCTTCCTAATTAATTTACTAGCTATGTCCTTTGCCATACAAAAGCTCTGCAGTTTAATGCAGTCCCACTTATCCAGCCTTTCTCTGATTTGTTGTGATTCTTGGTCCTTATTAAGAAGGTTTCAACCTGTGCCAAGGAGACCTACAGTATCTCCAATTTCTTCTTGTAAAGTTTTCAGTATGTCGACTTTTACCTAGAGGTCTTTGATCCATTTGGAGTTAATTCTAGTGCAGGGTGACAAAGAAGGATCCAGCTTTAGTTTTCTGCAGGTGCTTAACCAGTTCTGCCAGCACCACTTGTTGAAGAGGCTATCTTTCTTCCATTCTATTTTTTTTGGCTCCCTTGTCAAAGATTAGGTGGCCATAGGTCTGTGGTTTAATATCTGGATCCTCAGTTCTATTCCTTTGGTCTTCAGGCCTGTTCTTGTGCCAGTACCATGCTGTTTTGAGAATTATAGCTCTGTAATAGAGTCTAAAGTTTGGAATTGAAATTCCTGCTGCTCTGTTCTTTCTGCTAAGAAGTGTTTTGGCTATACGGGGTCTTTTATTATTCCATATGAAATTTTGGATTGCCTCTTCTATTTCTTTAAAGAATGACATTGGGATATTGATGGGTACTGTGTTGAATTTGTAGATAGCCCTTGGCAAGACTGTGATTTTCACGATGTTGATTCTTCCAATCCAGGAGCATGGGAGGTTTTTCCATTTCCTCAGTTCTGCTTTAATTTCCTTTTTCAGGGTTTTAAAGTTTTCATCAAAAAGGTCCTTTACATTCTTAGTTAAGGTAATTCTTAGGTACTTTATTTTCTTTGAGGCTGTTGCAAAAGGAGTTGCTTTCCTGATTGTTGCCTCGTTCCTCTTGCTGTTGGCATAGAGGAAGGCAGTTGATTTTTGAAGGTTAATTTTATACCCAGCTACCCTTCCAAAGTTTTGAATCAGCTCAAGGAGCTTGGGAGTGGAGTCTATAGGATTCTTTAAATACAGAATAATGTCATTTGCAAAGAGGGAAAGTTTTACTTCCTCTTTCCCTATTTGGATCCTCTTTATGCTTGCTTCTTGCCTTATTTCTGTTCTGATCTCCTGGATGATGCATTGGTGATTCAACAATATGTTGTTCAATCTCCATGAGTTACAGGGTTTTTGTTGGTGGAGATGGGTGTTCAGTTCCAATTTGATGCCCTTGTGGTCTGAGCGAGTTCAGGGAATAATTTCAGTGTTTCTGAATCTTCCCAGGTTTGTTTTATGGCCTAAAATGTGGTCTATTTTGGAAAATGTTCCATGTGCTGCTGAAAAAAAACGTATATTGTGTTGTTGCTGGGTGTAATAATCTGCTGACGTCTGTTAGATCTAGTTGGTCTATACAGTTATTCAATTCTAAGGTTTCTCTGTTGAGTTTTTGCCTGGTTGATTTGTCCATAGGTGAGAGTGGTGTGTTAAAGTCACCATCACTGTGTTTCGATCTATGTATGGTTTCAGTGAAAGTAAAGTTTGCTTGATGAAGTTCAGAGCTCCGGGATTCGGTGTGTAGATATTTAGGATGGTTATGTCCCCCTGGAGGAATGATCCCTTTAGTAGTATATAGTAACCTTCTTTGTCTTTTCTCACTAATTTTAGTTTGACGTCTAGTTTGAAGTCTATATGAGGATGGCAACTCCAGCCTGTTTAAGGGGGTCGTTACCTTGATAAAGTTTATTCCAACCTCTCACTTTCAAAAATGTTTTTTTGGCGGTGTAAGATGTGTCTCTTGAAGACAGCAGAATGATGGATCTTGCTTTTTGATCCAACTAGATAGTCCATGTCGTTTAATTGGAGAGTTAAGTCCACTGATATTGAGAATCAGGATTAAGAAATATTTATTTGTTCCTGCCATTTTTACAAGCTTTCATTAGGGCCTGTGTCTTGACAGTTCTTGTGGTATTTAGATGGTATGAGTTTTAGTTGCCATTTCTTTCTCTGTATTACATTTGTGTTGGTTTTCTATGTGTAGAACATCTTTGAGAATTTTCTGTAATGTTGCTACATAATGTTGAAGCTTTTCCCTGGAATGGAATGTTTTTATTGTTCTCCCAGTTATGAATGAGAGCTTAGCTGAGTACAGTATTCTTGGTTGGTAGTTATTTGACTTCAGGGCATGACATATATCCTTCCAATCTCTTCTTGCTTGCATGATCTCTGCTGAGAAATCTGGGGTTATTCTGATTGTGTTGCCTTTATAGGTGATTGTTCTTTTCTTCCTAGCTGCTTTTAGGATCCTTTCTTTGGTCTCTATTGATCCAGTTCAGATTATAATGTGGTGGTGGGATGTCCTTTTCTGGTCAGGTCTGTTTGGGTTTCTAAAACCTTCTTGTATTTGGATTGTCCTGCCCTTCTGGATATTTGGGAAATTCTCTGAGATGATTCCCTGAAGTATATTTCCAATACCATTGACCTCTTTCTCCAGACTCTCCTCAATACCAATTAGCCTTAAACTAGGCTTCCTAATTGTATCTTGGACCTCCTGAAACATTTTTTCATATTTACTAGATTTGAATTGACTCATTTTCTGTTCTTTCTCTATAACAACTAAATTATCTTCAGCCCCGGAAATTCTCTCTTCTGCATTGTCTAACCTGTTATCAAAGCTTTCTACTTTATTCTTCATCTCCCTGGCTTCTAATTGCTCATTTTTGATGCCTTGCATCTCTTGTTTAAGATTATGTATGGATTTCTTTAACTCCTTGATTTCCATTTGAGTGGTTAGCTCAGCAGCTTTATTTTCTTTGGACATTTGCTGGAGTTCGTTTGTGGATTTTATGAATTTGTCCATTTTTCTTTGAAAAACCTTTATTATGGCTTCCCCTTTTTCACATATCACCTTGTTTATGGTTTCCTCTTGTTTAGCTATGGCTTCCTCCCTTATCTCTTTCTTTATATTTTCACACTTTTCATTAATGATGTTTAGCTAGGATTACAGGTGTAAGTCTCTATAGCTGGCTAAACCAGTTAAAATTTCAAAGTCTATTTTTCTATGGCAGTTTTAAGAATGCATTTTGTTCACACATTTGATATGTTGGAATGAAACCAGTTTGTATAACCACATAAAGGTAATAAAACAGAGAAAAGATAAGTATTTTTCTAATCCTATGTAACAATTATTAAGCCACAACATAGAAATAATTCTAATTGGCCATAAGAGGGCAGGGCTTTGCTTCTGTTAACATTCTTCACCACTCAGAAAACAAAATCGAGTAAGTGCAAGGAAAGACGTCCTCTCTTAACCTTATTTCCTCAAAATTTATTTAATTGGATTCTAAGGGTCTTTCAATTCCAGTTATAAGACAAATTTGCAGTTCTTTTGTTTTAACCATAATTTATAGTAACCTCCAAAAAGATGTGCTTTTTACTGAAACTCATCAAAGCAGATGTTTGAGGAAAACGTGAGGAGAAAGAGTCATTAAGTAGTAACGTTTGATGATGTTTCTTTTGAGTAGAACAAAATACCTGTGTTTTGAATCACGTATTTATGTGATGGAAATTGCTTCATTTGATAATCATGTCCAAAGATAAAGTCCTGACTTGAAAGTAAAAACCTTCCTTTTTCAACTCTTGTACTTCATCATGTTATTCATCTAACATTTTCTAGATGAGTGGCTTTCCCTGCCTTCACCATGATTAATCACATTCGTTCGTCTCTGTGTGTCAGCTGCAAGTTACTCCTGGGGCTCCTGGAGCTGCCATTTTCAGCCTACAGAGTAGAAGCTGCTCTTCACATTCATGCGTACAACCACGGCACATGTCCAAATGCACGTTTTTCTGCTCTCCCCAGAGTGAACTCTGCCACATAACATCACTTGTTCTTGTCAGACATTTTCTTTATACTTTTTTTTTATTATTAATACGTATTTGTACAAAGGCATTTCAATTTAACATACCAGTTTTTCGGTACAATGTGCCTTGAGCAGGATCGTTCCTTTATCATCCTCCCTCACCTCTCCCAACTCTGCCCTTCCCCTCTGTTTGTTTGGTTCCTAGTTCACAGGAGTTCATTGAATATGATAGCTGTGTCCTTCTGTCCTCCCTTTCTGCATTTACCTGTCCTCTTCGCTCTTTGGCCACGCTCCTCTTTCAACAAGGGTTCCAGCTTCCCGGAACTAACTGTATGTTAGTTGTTCAAAGGAGTTACCCTGAAGACACTGTATTTTTAGTTTACATATATTTTTGTAATTTAGCTCTAACTTCCACATATGTCAGAAAACAGGTGTCCTTTGATTCACTGAGCCTGACTTCACTTAACATAATTTTTCCAGGTTCATCCATCTCCCTGCAAATGACATAATATCCTTCTTTCTGATAATTGAGGAAAATTCCATTGTGAGATATATATATATATATATATATATATATCTGTGATGAAGAGTGCAGCAATAAATATGGATTTGCAAATGTCTTTCCCATGTCCTGACTTGAATCTGTTGGATAAATGCCTTAGAATATTATTTCACTTTTCAGTGAAGTCTTTCAAAAAGAGGTTCAGTAACCCCTCAGTTGTTTTGATTTGTAATGCTATAAGAATAAAACACACCTGAGCTGGGGGTTGGTGGCTTATGCCTGTAATCCTCGCTACTCAAGAGCCTGAGATCTAAGGATCCTGGGGTTCAAAGCCAGCCAGGACAGGAAAACTCACGAGACTCTTATCTCTAATAAACTACTCAGAAAAGCTGGAAGTGGAGCTGTGGCTCAGAGGGTACAGTGCTAAGTTTGCGCAAAAGAAGCTTAAGGATAGCACCCAGGACTGGCAAAAACAAAACAAAATCACCTGCCTGGCTGCCTGTGGAGATACACCACTACTACTTCTCTCAACCATGTCCATTAAGTGAGCCTAGACAGTTCCAATTTTCAAGTATCACCTAGGGCAGAAATGGATTGCCATCACGAATTCTCACTACACTCACATGGAACATTTGTCTCCTGAAAATGGCAAGAGGCCCCGACAAGAGTTAGACTCTATACAACCAGCCCTAAACTCCTTACCCACTTTCTTTTCATTGTGTGTGCAGTCAGAAGGACAGCTAAGCTGTGAGATAGCTGGCCCTCAACTCATGGCACTGGCAGCACCCGCCCTCCTTCAGCATTTCTGAGGATTCATTTCTCACCTGGAAATTCCAGGTGAGAAAAGATTCCTGGCAAACTGTGCCTCTAAGCAGAGGGAGAGACGGATAGCTTCTGTCCCTACTGGTCTCAAGATGTGCTTCATCTGGTCTTTCAGGGATATGAGACTGGACAAGTTCAGAGGGAAACAATAATGTCATTGTCTGGCTGTTTTTCAAATTGGGGCCAAAATAGTCCAAAGCTAAATATCAGCTGCCTCATTTAAAGGAGCTCTCTCCCACTCTGTATGGGGCCTCCAGTTTCCCCCATTGTATTACATCTCCCCCAATACACCCAAGTCACTGGTCTCCATTGTTTCCACTCCCTGCTTGTTCAAAGACATCTGGTGAGTGTATCTGCCTGGCAGTGCCTGCAGCTTGTGCCACCTTAAGCCTCTCCAGTTATGGCCTTAAAGTGCAGGGCTTCTCCAAAATTTACCTGAGAGTCCATCACCTATCCTGTGGATGACTCTCCACTATAACCAAAACACATTGTGCATGTTCACACAAAATGTATCTCTAAAAACATATGTAATCTTTGAAGGCCTGGTGAGGGTGGCAGGAAATCTTTTTTTTTTTTTTTTTTGCCAGTCCTGGGCTTGAGCTCAGGGCCTGAGCGCTGTCCTTGGACTTTCTCAAGGCTAGAGCTCTACCACTTGAGCCTCAGCACCACTTCTGGCTTTTTTCTATGTATATGGTACCGAGGAATCGAACCCGGGTCTTCATGCATGCTAGGTAAGCACTTTAACCACTAGGCCAAACTCCCGGCCCAGGAAATCTTAAGATTCTCTTATCACCAAGAAATTACCACAAAAAGAGAGAAAAGCAGGAAGTGGAGCTGTGATTCAAGTTGTAGAGCACGAGCATTGAATAAAAGCACTTGGGGACATCACCCAGGTCCAGCCTCTGGACCAACACACACACACACACACACACACACACACACATACACACACACACACACACACACACACACACCTTTGAATTTATTCATAATGTCAGCATTTGGAAGAGGGATAGGGCTTCTTCTCATTTGTGCTCCACAAGCTGTGATTTCTTTTTCCTTTAGCCTGAATTGCAGAATGGCTGAAGATCCAATGCAAAGCTAAAAATCAATGTTCTCAATCCAGTTTATTTAGCTTCTGTGCTGAAGGCAGGTATTTATACCACTTGAGCCACATCCAAAAGGATCATTTTGAAAAGCACCTGAATTCTCAGACACTAATTCTAGATGCTCAAAGGAGCCATTCATTCTTATCTTCACAGAAGCTGGCTTCTAATCACTCCCATTCTTTCCCCCCTTGTGTTTGTTCTCCATGGATCAGTTCAGCCAGTTATGATCTTGGGAAGAATCTGACTTGACTAATATTTCTTAACTATGGACTAAAGGTCAAAGGAGAAACTCAGAGGCTCATGAAGCAGGCCCACTCCCTTCCCTGTCAACAAAGCATCTGAATGTGGTAATCAGAGCTATATTTCTTTCAATTTAGGAGTAGGTGTAGAAGGCCTATGCTCAGGCCAGAAGACCAGGTGTTTGCACATGGCCTAGTGCTTTCTCTGATTATCCCATAGCTAAGGAAACTACATCTCCTTTATAAACTTTATGGCAACTATCTATTCAGACTTTTCAGACTTCCTAAGAATATCAGACAAACAAAATTTAAAAATGTTTATGTGGTCCTCCGCTTGCATGGTGTTGACTACTTTCTTAGTAAAGCAAATCACATGGCCAGGCCCAGGGAACTGTGGGAGAATACCAAAGGCCATGGCCATGATGGAGGTAAAGTCTGAACTTTGGTAAAATTCACCTACGATTCTTATGATTCTTAACGGCGCTGCCCTGATCTTGCTTTCTGGACTTTTTCCAATTTGCTGCTTCAGGCTCAAATGAGTTGTAAAGATGCCTTCCTGGTGTCGGAAGATAATGAAAACCAACAGGAATTGTGGGGAATGAAAGTGCATTTATCATTGTAGGCTGATCCTGGGGAAACACCATCAGAGGCCCCAAGCGAAACCAGGACAACACCAGCAGAAAATGGCGTGAATCACACCACATCCTTGGCACTCAAACCACCCTCCCAGGCCCTGCACAGCCAACCAGCTCCAGGTAAATAGTATGCACAGGCCTGATCCACAGGCCTGGATCAGGAGTCCCAGCTGCTTGTGTGCCTGTGTCTGAAGGCAGGTAGTATGACTTTGTTAACTAAATCCTCAAAAGCAGAAAGCACTGGAGACATATAGGATAGTGATTGAATGGATGGATGGATGAATGAATGCATGAATAAATGTATGCTAAGCAAAATCCCAAGTGCTCATTCCTCTCTTTTGCCAACTTAGAGGCTATTTCCAGTATTGTTATTTAGTGATGAGGGTTCTGGAGAGTTCTTCTAGCAACTTATAAACCAGTGTGCTTTAGAAACATGCTCTTCATCCTACTTTACCAAGCCACCATTTGCCAACAGCTCCTCTCCTTGTTACTGCTCTGAGTGTCTCTATGTGCTGGGCACACTGCTGAGCTCCTGACTTGGGTGAGTTTGTTTCCTCTTCATTCCAGTCTGCCACAAGTTAGATTCTGTTATTTTCATCATTACTTCCTGAGGCACCACAGAGCAAATGAAGTCAGGTTAGACACAGCTTCTTATAATACCAGAACTCTGGCTTTGAGCTTGGACATTCAACCAAAGACCTACCATTTCTCAGAAACATCCTCCGAACAGTTAGATAGTCTTGTACTCATGTGTGTAATTATCTCCTTTGTGTCTTATGTCTCTTCAAGTGCATGCCCCAGGCTTCTAAATAAGCTCCTGCTTCTGCTGTCTCTCTACATAACACACAGAGTTGAAGAATGATGTGAATTTGGAAACTTTTGCTGAATTAGCTAATGAACAGTACAAAAAAAAGTGTCATCTCAACATAAACAGTACAAAATTTCTTTCAGAAAAGATAGGACTTCCTGGTTCCCTTCTCTTTTTTTTGTCATATGAAGTGGGAGGGTATTTCTCACATACAGATGACACTTTTTTGCCAGTCCGGGCTTAAAATTCAGGGCCTGGGTGCAGTCCTTAAGCTTTCACAAGGCTAGCACTCTACCACTTGAGCCACAGAACCACTTCCAGATTTTTCTGTATATGGAATTACAAGGAATTGAACCCAAGGTTTCATGAATGCGAGGCAAGCACTCTACCATTAGGCCACACTCCTGGCCTGAGATGACATTTTAAAAATAACAAATCAAAAAAAATTAAAAAAATAAAAATAACAAATCAAAATCATATTGAATTTCTATTAGATGAGCACAAATTGATACTTTACTTCTAGGAAAGGTGTTGATCAACCACAAATAAGATGTTTACACTTGAATTTAATAGTCTTTAAAAGCAGACTATTATTATACATCAAGTGCCAAACTTCTTGTGCACTTCTGAGATATGAATGATTCACTTAAACATACTAATAAGGGCTGGTAATATGGCTTAGTGGTAGAGTGCTTGCCTAGCATGCATGAAACCCTGAGTATAGTCCTCAGAACCACATAAACAGAAAAAGCTAGAAGTGGTGCTGTGACTCAAGTGGTAGAATGCTAGCTTGAACAAATGAAGCCCAGGGATAGTGCCCAGGCCCTGAGTTCAAACCCCAGAAATGGTTAAAAAAAAAAAACAGACAAAAACACTAATAAATATAATCA
Source organism: Megascapheus bottae (assembly GCF_031878675.1). NCBI lineage: Eukaryota > Metazoa > Chordata > Mammalia > Rodentia > Geomyidae > Megascapheus > Megascapheus bottae. Next base: position 23,111,259 of record NC_143526.1, on the reverse strand, counting down.
AGTAATTCCAGAAGTAAAGGAGAATTTTTAATCTTAGAAATGATTTTTACTTTAGAATCATTTGCCTCAAAGAGTACAACAGCTCTTCCCTTGCAGAACAAAAGTTCTGCGCTTCTCCTAAAGTTCACATCTACCAAGATCTTGATGTCATCTTCAAACTAGGAAGTTAGAATTGGCAGGATCCTCTGAACTGAACAGCAAACTTGTGTGATCCTCGCCTGTTTCCACTAATGGATTTTCTATTGTTCCATGCCCTCCCCAAATCTGAGGACCCCACAGTGAATTCACTTGTCAAGTACTGGTAGTTTCCTTTTATGTATGAGAGTCTCTCAGATTCTCTTGGGTTTTGTAGCTTTGATACTCTCAGGAATTTCTGGCCAGTTGTTCTACAGAATGTCCTTTAGTTTGGGTGACCTTAATGTCCCCTCACAGTTAGACTGAGTTGATGGTTGTTGTGAGGCTGAGCCACTTTCAGTCATTCCGTCAGAGATATATGATATGTGATGTCAACACCTCTACCTCAGTTGTTGGTGATATCCCATTCTGTGGTGACTGCCCTACTAGAAGTTACCATATCTTGATATATACCTTGGGAGAGATTCTTGGGGACTGTCTTCTCTTTATCTTCCCAAATCTTCTCTTTATGTTTTTTGCCCATTGATTTTTTTTTGGGGGGGGTTCCACTGGTGAATCTTGCTGCAACAAAATTCTTACTGCTTGGTGGTCAGCATTTGATTTCCAGAAATCCTGTTGGTCCTTCCCAGTGTTGTCAAAAGGTGGCAGCAGCATTTCGCTCAAGTAAATATAGTTTTGGTTCAAGTAGATATTACTCTTCTCTCCCATGTGAAGGAGGCAAGTGATTCACATGCGATAAGGATTGTCTTAAAGTTATAATGGAAGACTTTTTAAGGATCATTTTGTTGCAGATCTACTTTCACAGTTGGGCATTGTGACACTGGCAGTCTGGTGTTTATGAATGTGTGTATGGATATATGTGTGAGTGAGTGTGAGAGTGAGTGTGTGACTGTGCATGGGAATACTTGAGGGGTGGTTGATGGGACAAAGGGCCTCATGCATAAGCTAATCCCCACTTTCAAGACCTAAGCATTTTAAATACCATTTTTAAAAGAAAAAAAGGCTATTTATTTTGTCATTTTGTTGCAGGTTCTGTAAAGGCACCTGCCAAAACAGAAGATCTTATTCAGAGTGTTTTAACAGGTAAATATTCCCTTCTCCTTAACCCCCTCCCCAACAGCCCCTCAGAGTTTGACAAGTGAAAAAGTAAGAGATTTCCCTTATTTCTTGAAAAGAAAGAAGAATGAAGTCATCAATATCTCTTTTTTGAAAGAATTCACATACATTTAGCTCTAGTTTAGGCCCCATTAGGTGATGGAATCACAGGGAAGTAACTATAGATGTTACATAATACTATACAAGGTAACGATAATAGTTTTAGCCTGGCTGATTAATTTATGAATAATATTTGTGTCTTTATATTAATAAACATTATCTTTATATTTACAATATATTCTGAAGAATTCAGTTTTGCTACACAATTTTGCTTGAAAAAGGTATTTTAGGTAGTTTTTTTTAAAAATTATTGGTCAAAATATCTAAAACTCCATTTTTAAAAATGCATATGTACTATAAGCCACTTTTTTTGTCAGTCACAGGGCTTAAACTCTGAGTCTGGCCACTGTCCCTGAGCTCTTCAGCTCAAGACTACTATGATACCCCCTTCAGCCATAACAACACTTCTGGTTTTCTGGTAATTAGTTGAAGATAAGGGTCTCATAGACTTTAGTGCCCAGGTTGGCTTTGAACAGTTTTCCTCAGATCTCCACCTCCTGAGTAGGTAGGACTGCAAGGGTGAGCGATCACACCCAGCTACTACAAGCCATTATTATATTAATAAAATTGCATCAGAAACCCCAAATATGATGGGTGCGGTGGCTCATGCCTGTAATCCTAGCTACTCAGGAGGCTGAGATCTGAGGATCAAGGTTCAAAGCCAGCCCAAGCACAAAACTACCTGTGACTCTGATCTCCAATTAACCTGTAGAAAATGAGAAGTGAGGCTTGGTTCAAGGGTAGGGCGATAGCCTTGAGCTGAAGTGCTGAAGGACAACACTGAGACCTAGTTCAAGCCCCATGGCCACCCCCCCACACACACACAGATCCCAAATCCTTAGGACTATAAATTCTTAATATAATAACTTATAACTCTACCCTAATGAGTCTGTTCAGGCCTGGGGAAAACCATTAAACAAATGTACCTAGATTTTCTCCATTGTTCCCCCCAAAAATTGCATATCAAGAGAATAGATGTAGGATTCAGAAAGAAAGCATAGTGCAATTCCTTAAAACTTTACCATTTAAAAACCTAAGTTAGTCTTCTGGTTTCAGTGTTTATTCACCACAATGTCTCATTTTCTATTCAGCTTTGTTATTCACAGCATATGTTATTTCTAAATCTCTTGACAGTATTTATATTTATAGTATTGTTTATTTTTGCTCCTGGAGGCAGAAAGTTTAGACCAAAAAAATGGAAACACATGAACCCTGACTTAATCTGAGTCCAAGTAAATGAGAATTTACTGAAGTTAAGAACCTCACCCATTAAAAGGTACTTCACTGTCCAGGTAGTGATAAGCAAGACACCGAGAAATTGGGGTAGCCCACTAACTATCAGATTCATGTTGACTTCTGAAAGGGACACTCTAGAACTGATGGTATGGGTTAGTGAAATAAAAAATGTTTTAAGTACAGGCTGTGTTACAGTCAGCACAATGATAATGCCTCTGATGCCTTCGTGCAGTCTAGGTTAGAGATTCCACCACCAGGATACTAGTTGCCATATATGGCATAGATAAATGCACAGGCTATATGGTGAATGCTACCCCTGAGACATGGCATTGTAGAAACTGCATAATTATTTGTTGAACCTCTAAAGACACAGTGCACAAAATGACTAAGTACTTTCCATGAATTCTTTTATGGCACCATCCTAATAACCCTAGAAAGTAGTAGACGTGTTACAATCCTTAAAGCAGATGTGCTGGGGCTCTGCCCAGAGTCCCTATATATCTGATTGCCCTTTTCTCCTAGCTATCATGAGGGCTGGATCTCAACAACTCATGACTTCTCTTTCTCCACAAAACTGATCACAGCCAATAGGAAGACTCTCCCAAGAAGACTAGAGCAACCCACAAGGACTATTTCAAATGTGCAACAGGCTTATCTTCTTGCTTGATGAGGAGACCAATCCTTCTTACCATTCAGAGTTCATGCAACAGGGCTCATCTGGGGTCAGGTGGCAGTCGGGTTTAGTAAATGCTCCCATCTCATCGTCTTCCTTCACTTTCCTACACTCAGAAGATCTCATGCATCTGGATGCCCATTCAGGGCTCTGTTTAGAGAGCCCAAACTTTAAGGTTAAAACAACAACACACTATAGAAGAAATTGAGAGTTCTCAGAAAGTTAAGTAACACAGTTGCGAAGTTGTAAGGGATAGAGTAGAATCCAGACAAGTGGGACATCAAAGCTCTGCTCTTAAGGCACTTGTGGAGATGAGATAGATACTGCTCTCCAAACAGGTCCTTGATGCTCTCCCAGCCTGAACTTCCCTGCCCCTTAGCTCTTATGCTCATCTGTTACAGAAGTGGAAGCACAGACTATTGAAGAGCTAAAACAGCAGAAATCATTTGTGAAACTTCAAAAGAAGCACTACAAGGAAATGAAAGACCTGGTAAAGAGACACCACAAGAAAACCACTGACCTGATCAAAGAACACACTACAAAATACAATGAAATTCAGAACGACTACTTAAGAAGAAGGGCAGCTTTGGAAAAGACAGCTAAAAAGGACAGCAAGAAAAAGTGAGTTGGGTATTTTATAATATGAAGGAAGAAAGTTATTTCCAGACTATCAATGGGTTACTCCCTATTTTGGGACCTAAACCATCCCTTTTTCCTGTGGGCCAAATTTATTTATTTTTTCTTGTTTTTAAACTGAGGGGATCTTGCTGTCATCCAGGTTGCTTTCAAACACCTGGGATCAAGCAATGTTCCTGCCTCAAGTGGCTTATCAAAATAGTTATATACAAGCATAGTGCACTCTCTAGACAAAGCTCTCATGAATAGACTCTCTCCCTCATTTGTGTGTGTGTGTGTGTGTGTGTGTGTGTGTGTGTGTGTGTGTGTGTGTGTGTGTCTTGGGTCTTGAACTCAGGCCACTGTCACTTATCTCTTGCTGAAGGCTAACATTCTACCACTTGAGCCACAACTCCACATCTAGCTCTTTTGGTAGCTTAATTGGAGATAAGAGTCAAGGAGATAAGACTGGGCTAGCTTTGAACCATAATCCTCAGCTCTCAGTCTCCTGAGAAGCCAGGATTACAGGCATGAGCTGTTCTTGTACTTGTGATCATCCACATGTTGTTTTTTCTTTCCTTTTAATTTTACTGTAAATGTGATGTGCAGAGTGGTTACAGTTATAAAAATCAGGTAATGAGAACATTCTTTTTTATACAGTGTCAGCCCCTCCCTCCTTTTCTCCTAGTTTTTCCCTCCCAGTCATACCTCCCCCCAAAGTTGTATTGTTCATCTCCAAAATAGTGTATAGTGGGTTTCACTGCTAAATTGATTCGCCCTTAAGCTCTTTTTTGTCTTTCCAGATCTGAGTCCAGCAGCCCTGACCGTGGTTCATCTGCCATAGAACAAGACCTGGCTGCTCTGGATGCAGAAATGACCCAAAAATTAATAGACCTGAAAGACAAACAGCAACAGCAGCTGCTTAATCTTCGGCAAGAACAGTATTACAGTGAAAAATACCAGAAGCGGGAACATATTAAATTGGTAAGCCTGATAAATATGATTTATGCCTATGTGGCTATTTGCCAAAGCAAATATCTGATGCTCATTGGTCTCTCATAGGAGACCAGGGAAAGTGTAAATAACACTGATCTGTGAGGGTACAGAGAGTACACCATATAATATGTTATAAATCCCATCATTCCATCATGCTTATTTCAACTCCTTTCTCCAGGGAGATTATAAATTATGTTTTAATTTTCACTAACAAAGTTATATTTAAATAGGGGATTTACGAAATTTCACAAGAAACAACCAAAAATGTATCTTTAATGAAATTAAGAATGTGCAATAAGCTAGGTGCAGGTGGCTCACATCTATATTCCTAACTACTCAGGAGTTTCATGCTTCAGAAGCAGTCTAGGCCTGAAAGTCGGTAAGACTCATCTCCAGACTCAGCAAGGGAAGCTGTTTCGTAATTGGCAGAGCACTAACTTAGAGCAAAAAGCACAGGAAAGTGCTCAGACCCTGAGTTCAAACCTCAGGATCAGAGAAGGAAGGAAGGAAGGAAGGAAGGAAGGAAGGAAGGAAGGATGGATGGAAGGAAGGAAAGAAGGAAGGAAAGAAAGAAGGAAAGGGAAGGCCAGACATGGTGGCTCACACCTGTTATCCTATCTAGTCAGGAGGCTGAGATCTGAGGATTTTAGTTCAAAGCCAGTCCAGGTACTGAGTCCATGAGACTCTTATCTCCAGTTAACCACCAGAAAACTAGAAGTGGTGCTGTGGCTCAAGGGGCAGGGGGATATCCTTGAGATGAAGAGCTCAGGGACAGCATCCAGACTCAGAGTTCAAGTCCCACAACTGACCAAAAAAAGGAAGGAAGGGAGGGAGGAAGGAAGGAAGGAAAAGAGAAAGAGAGAGACTGTAATAAGTTGGGTGTGGTTGCCCAAACCTGTAATTTTAGCCACTTGGGAGGCAGAGATGAGGGAATCATGATTCAAGGTCTGTCTGAGAATAAAAGTTCTCGAGACCATCTTCGAGGTCTGTCTGAGAATAAAAGTTCTCAAGACCATCCCAACCAATGGCTGGATGCTTTGGTGTATGCCTTTTCTCCTGGTTCAAGGCAAGGGGACAAAGTTGGGGCACAGTGGCACACATCTGTCATCCTGCATAGTAAATCCAATACCCTAGGCTCAATCCCCAGTTCTTCACCATCCCCCAACTAAAACTGAAAACAAATATTGAATGTAAATTTGTTCTTTTTCTGCATCATTAGGCTTTTTAAGATCAACAGTGATAAAATTATAGAGACTCCTATCCTACTTTTTATAGTCACCTTGTGAACAACATGCATCTTGACATTGATCAAGATGCACTGGCTGGCATTCATCATTGACATCTTGAATTGAAACTCCTTTGTACACGATCTAAAGATACTGAAATAAATAAAAGACCTGATCAAAAATAAAAGACCATTTTCTAAAGGGCCACAGTATATCATGGCCATTCAAGTTGCTGAAGCTCCCCAGGGAAAGAAGTACCACTCCCTCAGTTAATGATCACTTTTTGTCCTCCCAGTGTTTACTCATGGATTATGAGATTCTCTTTATGACTAATATCTAATGCCATATTCTGAGTTAATTTAGTAAGAAAATAGGCAAGGAAAGAAATGAGTAAGCTTAATGGTGATTAAAGTAGTTATACACACAGGGACTGGATTCATTAAGGTATTTATTTGTGTGATCTGCCCATTTCTTTGCTAAGAGTCTGTTAATAAAATTCTAAAACTGTCTCTGCTTGTAAGGCTAGAAATCTGCAGTGGCTTGGTTGACAATGTACACTAGATGGCTCAGTGCAGCAATGGTGATCTCATGTAGGATCTCAAGGACTTTGCAAATGCTTTGGTCAGAAATAAGCTATGGGACTTTCTCTTTCTGCTAGAAACATTTTCTCCAAGAATAATAGGGAAGGTCCGTTCCATTGGAAGTTTTTTCTGATCATGCCATTATTCTGTTCAAACACCTTCATAGGCCCCACCTCCTTCTGAGCAACACAGAGATAAAGAGACCTAAAGACCCCAGAAGATGTCTTTCAACCCCCAAATCTCATATCTCTTACTCAATTCTTTATAATCCTCTTTAGATAGAACTACCCAGTGCTTTGGATATCTGGGCCTATTTTGAGCCCAGAGTTTGCATATCAATTGCTCTCCCCATCTACTTCTTCCTTTTATCTATATAGGCCAGTCTTTCATCTGAGAACTTAGATTACCTTATCAGGACAACTTTGCCTAATCTATTTTAAATACTATCCAAGTTGTTGAGACACTCTGGGATTCATTATTAGATGACTTTTAAGTAAATTAACAGGATGAATTCTATTTATTTCTAAAACGCTACCCCATCTTTCCCAATCTCACCATCTCCTCAAGTTACCTGACTCCATTTTCACATACATACAGTGAATATTAATATATATACTGAATATTGTGATGGCATTTACTTATTCTTCTTTTTTTTTTTAGACTTTTTTTTTTTTTTGCCAGTCCTGGGTGTGAGCTCAGGGCCTGAGCACTGTCCTTGGACTTTCTCAAGGCTAGAGCTCTACCACTTGAGCCTCAGCACCACTTCTGGCTTTTTTCTATGTATGTGGTACCGAGGAATTGAACCCGGGTCTTTGTGCATGCTAGGCAAGCACTTTAACCACTAGGCCAAACTCCTGGCCTTATTCTTCTTTCTTATTCTGCTTTTTCTTTATAAGTTTTCTTTTTCTAATCTACTCACCTCCTGTGTCCTGATTCCTTTATAAATTTATTTATTTATTCATTTATTTATTTATTTATTTATTTATTTATTTATTTATTTTGTTGGTCATGAGGCTTGAACTCTGGGCCTGGGCACTGTCCCTGAGCTCTGCAACTCAAGGATACTACCCTGCTCTTGAGCCACAGCCCCACTTCCCATTTTCTAGTGGTTAACTGGGGATAAAAGCCTCACAGTTAGTGCTCAGGATGGTTTTAAACCCAATCCTCAGAACTCACCCTCCTGAGTAGCTAGGATTACAGGCATGAACCACTGCACCAGGCTTAAAATTTTATTTTTTTAACTCATAAGAAAAGATTACTTATCCACACATGACTGCTATTATTATGAAAATTTTATTATGGTATGATTCTTAAGAGTGCTTTTAGACATTTTTTCCCTTAGTCTTTATTTTAAAAAAAATTTATTGTGCTTAATAGAAGGGATACATTATATTCACCAGATAGAAGGTGCATTACTTCACAAACATTGATACCCTTTCTCATGACACGATCCCCATTTCCCTCCCACCCTTCTCCCGCTTATCTTGATTTCCCCCCTTCCCTATCCAATTTCAAATAACTAATTAACCACATATAAAATATATCAGATAACCAGGTGAAAAATTGTAACAATATGAGATAAACAAGGAATGGCTTTTGTTTCCTTATCCTGGAGGTCCTTTCATTTAGTGTCCTTCGATTTGGCCTAATGTCTCTAGATTTTGTTCTGTTGTAAATCTCTGCTAGGAGAGCCCAAGGTTTCTACTGGTTATGACAAATGAGAGAGACTATTAGGCCTATGTTCCTTTGAGTCTGACTTACTTCACTTCATATGATTTTTTCTAAGTCTTTCCATTTCCTTAGAAATGGGCAAGGTCCGTTCTTTCTGACAGCAGCATAGAATTCCATTGTGTATAAATATCACATCTTGTTGATCCACTCATCAACTGAGGGACATCTGGGTTGGTTCCATATCTTTGCTATGGTAAACAGTGCTGCAATGAACATTGTTGTGCTAGTAGATTTAGTCTGTCCTTGTTTCTGGACAGTTGGGTAAATGCCAAGTAGTGGAATTGCTGGGTCATAGGGGAGCTCTATGTTTAGTCTTTTGAGGAACTGCCATACTGCTTTCCATAGGGGTTGAACAAGTTTGCACTCCCATCAACAGTGTAGTAGTGATCCCTCCTGGCCACATCCCCTCCAGCATCTGTTATTATTAGTTTTCTTGATCCTGGCCATTCTAACTGGAGTGAGGTGGAATCTTAGAGTTATTTTGATTTGCATTTCTTTATGACCAGAGATGTCGAGAATTTCTTCATGTGTCTGTAGGCCATTTTTGGTTTTTCTTCAGAGAAGACTCTCTTTAAGTCTTTGGCCCATCTTTTAATGGGATGGTTGTTTCTTTGGAGATTAGTTTTGGACTGATTCAATTTTTTGAGCTGTTGATATATTTTAGATATGAGGCCTTTGTCCATTGTACGGTTAGTGAAGATCTTCTCCCATTCTGTAGGCTTCCTAATTAATTTACTAGCTATGTCCTTTGCCCTACAGAAGCTCTGCAGTTTAATGCAGTCCCACTTATCCAGCCTTTCTCTGATTTGTTGTGTTTCATGGTCCTTATTGAGAAAGTTTTGACCTGTGTCAAGGAGGCCTAGTGTGTCTCCTATTCTTTCTTGTAAAGTTTTCAGTGTCTGCTTTTACCTTGAGGTCTTTGATCCATTTGGAGTTAATTCTAGTACAGGGTGACAAAGAAGGATCCACCTTTAGTTTTCTGCAGGTGCTTAACCAGTTCTGCCAGCACCACTTGTTGAAGAGGCTATCTTTCTTCCATTCTATTTTTTTTGGCTCCCTTATCAAAGATTAGGTGGCCATAGGTCTGTGGTTTAATATCTGGGTCCCCAGTTCTATTCCTTTGGTCTTCAGGCCTGTTCTTGTGCCAGTACCAACCTGTTTTGATTATTATAGCTCTGTAATAGAGTCTAAAGTTTGGTATTGAAATTCCTCCTGCTCTGTTCTTTCTGCTAAGAAGTGTTTTTGCTATATGGGGTCTTTTATTATTCCATATGAAATTTTGGATTGCCTCTTCTATTTCTTTAAAGAATGACATTGGGATATTGATTGGTATTGCATTGAATTTGTAGATAGCCCTTGGCAAGATTGTCATTTTCATGATGTTGATTCTTCCAATTCAGGAGCATGGGAGGTTTTTCCATTTCCTCAGTTCTGCTTTAATTTCCTTTTTCAGGGTTTTAAAGTTTTCATCAAAAAGGTCCTTTACATTCTTAGTTAAGGTAATTCCTTTGAGGCTGTTGCAAAAGGAGTTGCTTTCCTGATTGTTGCCTCATTCCTCTCGCTGTTGGCATAGAGGAAGGCAGTTGATTTTTGAAGGTTAATTTTATACCCTGCTACCTTTCCAAAGTTTTGAATCAGCTCAAGGAGCTTGGGAGTAGAGTCTATAGGATTCTTTAAATACAGAATCATGTCATCTGCAAAGAGGGAAAGTTTCACTTCCTCTTTCCCTATTTGGATCCCCTTTATGCTTGCTTCTTGCCTTATTGCTCTGGCTAGGAATTCTAATACAATGTTAAAGAGGAGTGGAGAGAGTTCCCCTTAGTGTTATATTAATTTATCAGCAACAGAATGTTATGTTTCAACTTGAGCTGGCTAAGATGACAAAACTTCTAAATGACCTTGAACATGAAAACTATCTTATTACAACCAAAAGGCAGAAGATAGAGGGAAAAAATGCCCCCCAAAATCCACCATCTTTGCACAGTAACCCTGTACTTTTAGTTTAGACTATAATTACTTGTTCATCCCACATCCAGGGAGAGTGGAATAAACCTCTACTGTTGTACATAGTTGGCAAAATAATAGCAGAATATCAGAGAATAAACACTGAAAGGCACTCTGGATTTTTTGAAAGTTTGTTTGGAAAACCATCTTCCACATCCAACCAATCCCTTTAACTGCAACATATATACCAAGACTATGTCAATTGCATTTATAATAACCAAGAATTATTCTCCGAGGGAATCTTTAGACTGAAATTGTCAGTTCTATCTTTGGTGATAGTTCTAAATGTTGAATGAATAGGCCTCCCAGGCTAAATTAGATAAATGAAAGTGTAATTAACAAGTGAGCAGGGCCTAGCTTTTTTCTGTATTTTGAAGAGTATTTAGGTTATAAGAAAAAAATTAAGCAAAAGATATTTTGTCTCACAAAATGGCTTTGGAGAATTAAGTGATATCTCACTATAGTTCCTGATGTTGTGATCCAGAGTTCAAGAATTAAAAGAGATCACACCGTCAATAAAATCCTTACCAGATTGAACTCTGGAATGGAGTATCCATTTTTTTCCTGATTTCCCAGCATAGTGGGAGGAATGTGGAAATCTGAATGCAGTCTCTAGTAAAGGCTTCTCTTGTCTTGACCTTCAACACTCTGGTCTCACACAATTCTCCCTAAAGCTGTAGCTTCTGTTTCTCCCAAGTCCTTGAGAATTCACTGTCTGCTGTAAATGATAGCAGTCACCATTTTTTCCTGGATCGGATGCTGCCATACTGTTTCCCATTTCACTGCTAAGGAGCTACCAGATAAAGCTGTGGCTAGTATGTATGCCTAGAGCAACCTGAGTGTAGAGAATTGGATGTGAGAATTGCTGTTTGGAAAGATAATGTCCAGGAAGAAGGATAGATGAGTGATGTCACTATCTACTTGTCATCTCCCTAAAATTCCTTTTAGCTGAAGTGAGAACTCTAGTGTGCTCTTCTGTCAATCAACAGCTGGACGGGTGAATTGTCTGGTGGCAAAAATCACAGTTCCTGTGGAAATGCCTGTGGTGATTTCCTGCCTAGAATCATAATTGAAGGACATAGCCATTTTAGTTAGAGATATGTGAAAGTAAAATTCAGAGCTCTCCCTCCACACTAATTTCTTATGTCCCCTGAAATATTTGCATGAATGCCTTGAGGGTCTTTGGAACTTAGGTAGATTCTAGCTCCAGGGCAGAAAACTACAAGGTGGGGAGATCTGTCCAAAGTTGTTAATCACCAATGCCTTAGATCAAGCATTGTATCCTATCTATATGCACTTCTTATAATTTGCTCTTTTTAGTGCTCATGCTTTTTGATGATTATTTTCAATGGCAATCTTATCATTCTGTTTTGTAAGTGTAACATATTTTTTTTAATTCAGTTTCCTGATGAGGACTACTGAGTTATTTTCAATTGTCAATGTTAGTACAATATCATGTTTCAAGAACTATGTGGCTTCATTGCTATTTAAAATTTCTGCCATAGAAAATGATTGGATTTGGGCCAGGAGTTTTGCCTAGTGGTAAGAGTACTTGCCTAGCACCCACAAAGACACCGGTTCTAATCCTCGGTGTCACATACCTAGAAAAAGCCAGAAGTGGTGCTGTGGCTTAAGTGGTAGAGCTCTAGCCTTGAGAAGGCCCAAGGACAGTGCTCAGGCACTGAGCTCAAGCCCCAAGACTGGCAAAAAAAGAAAAAAAGAAATGTCTGCATATGATATTTGCCTCCATTTGCACTGGGTTGCATTTGAGCAAGGATGAGCACATTTTCATTTGTGTAATTCACCCTTTGTATTCCATTTTTGTTATCCCCTATTGGATTGACCCTTGGATCTTTTGAAGGACTTCTATGGTTCCCATCCTGGTGAAGAGATTCATTGTGGCCCAGACTTTACTTTGGTTCATATATTCAAGAGCTCACACTTACTGATTGCTAGTGGCTCAGGTGTGTAATACAAGCTACTTGGGAGGCTGAGATCAGAGGATCACAGTTTAAAGCCAGCTGGGGCAGGAAAGATGGTTAGACTCTTATTTCCAAGTAACTAGGAGATAAGCAGAAGTGACCCTGTGCCTCAAAGTAGTGGAGCAATAGATTTGAGCAAAAAGAGCTCAGGGATAGGGCCCAGGCCCTAAGGTCAAATCTCATGACCACTACCACCGACAACAAAGAAAGGCACGCCAATCCTTATCAGTTCACTGTGTGACTTCCCTTATTCTCTCTCTTTTTTTCTGTTTCTGTCTCTGTCTCTGTCTCTGTCTCTGTCTGTCTGTCTGTCTCTCTCTCTCTCTCACACACACACACACACACACACTCAAGATTCACTGAATTATCACCTAGTTACTTTGTTTGTGACTCTGTATGTCAACAACTTTGTCTTGAAACACTGAATAGTTCTAGTTTTGACTGGGCTCACACTTACATTTCTTGCTCAGTTATTGCTAATAATTTAATAGCTCTTGTTTCTGGAAGTTGGCTGGTTATCAGCAGGGTTTTCTCACCAGCCAATAGGTTCTTGAGCTTAGTCATGTGTGAGCTAGAAAGTATTTCAATTGAGACAAATTGTAATGTGTGCAAAGTGTCAGGAGAGCTCTTGCAATTTCTTTCTGGTTACATTATTCAAAGTGAGTCAGAAGATGCTGCAAGAGTCAAGCATTAGGAAAAATGGAGCCTATTTCTTTTTAAGATAGCTATAAGTTTAATGCAAAGAGTATAGATCTAGGGAGCAACCGTAGAATTGGTACTATTTTTCCAGAAAAATCTGCATAGAGCCTTTGTAGTTTGGATGTGAGACTTAGTAATCATGTCCATGAAAATGTTACAAACTGACATTCAACAAAATGGTAATCATTATTCCTTATCAAAGGACAATTGGCACATGACTTAAAGTGAAAAGACATGATTTCCATTTTTTTAAATTTAAGTCATGCTAACTAAATTATTTCACCACTGCCCAGATTACTATTTTTAAAATACGGGTTTATACAAGAATGCTTACAAAATCTTCTTCAGACTGCAATTCCTAAAATTGGATTATAGAATGTAACTAGACGTCAACTCTCAGCTATTAGTTAGTAGTTAAAACTTTTGGTTTAAACCAGTAGAATTTTTGACTTTGTTTTTTCTTATTTTTGTGAACAATATATAATGTTTGAATATATATTTATATAGTGTTTGTTAGTCCTCAGGAAGGATTAAGAGGAAAACAAATCAGTAAACAAAATGAAACCCAAAGACAAAACAAAGAATAGCTTTGATTTATGTCAATTTAAAGAATGTTATGGAACAGAAATGGTCCTGCACTAAGGAAAATCCCAAACTAGGATCGACAATCTGATTAGTAGAATTATAGGATCCAGTGTATTATATTGGGCCAGTAAGGGATGCTGAAATGATATCTTTTATATTAATTTATTCTTCTGGCTACTGAGATCTGTGATTGTCCTAATTTGTTACAAAGAAGAGAAAGCTTTCTTTTATTCAGATCAGCTTTGTTAGTTATTTGTGAACCTCCACTCCACATCATTGTAACCTTTCTACAACAAATACAAGTAGTATTTACTTGCTTTTCTTAATTCATTCTGAATTAAGTGGCCCTTAAAGGTTAGTCATTTGGCTGTATCAACGTAGCTTCATGAATTAACTTATTTATTTTTGATCAGATACCAATATGTTCTGTTTTCTTCTAGTTCAATCATAAAATCCATACCTGCCTTATTTGTGATTCTATACAATAGCTCTTACAAATACTTTCACTGACATTTGTAATTATAAACTGAAATCTGTTGGCCCATTTTATGTTCCTAAAGGTTGATATATATATATGTATATTATATATATATATTTCATTGTTTGGTTTTGTTTTTGGAGAGGAACTCACTATGTTTCTCAGGCTGGTCCTACTCTCCTGAGATCAAGTAAGATCAAATTATCTTCTTGCCCAGAATTCCATGTAATAGTTACTACAGGCATGTGCTACTGTGCCCCACTAACATGAATTAAGTAAGACTCCTTAAATTATAAAACTAAGCATGCCATAGCCATAATTCCCTAACTGTATTATTTTTATTATTATAGAATTTTTTTGGCAGTACTGAGTTTTGAACCCCAAACTTAGTACTTCTGGGCAGATGGGATAGTACTTGAGTCACACAGCCAGCCTTTTATGCTCTGGGTATTTTTGAGATAGAATCACACTCTTTACCAAAGTAATTCTTGACCATAATCCTCCTATTTATACTTCCTACACAGTAGGTAGAATGGCAAGCATATGTTCCTACTCAGATTTTTCTGTTGTAAGGGGATTTATTGGACATTCCCGTCTGAGCTGCCTAGAACCACCTCTTCCTGATCTCAGCCTTCTACTTAGTGGGGATGAGAAGGCACTGCTGCTTTGCCCAGTTATTAGTTGAGATGGAGGTCTCTAAAATTTTTCCAAGGCTGGTCCAGAATCATGATATCCCTCATCTCTGCCTCTCAATTAGATAGAATATAAGATACATGGGTATAAGATATATAGATATAAGCCATTGACCTGTTCACAGAATATTTCAAAATCATTCATTGTGGGGTTTGTTATTTGTTTGTTTTGTAGGTCATGGAGCTTGAACTCTGGGCCTGAGCACTGTTCTTGAGCTCTTCAGCACAAGGCTTAGTGCTCTGCCTCTTGAGCTACAGCACCATTCCCAGTTTTCTAGTGATCCTTTTGTTCCTGGGCTGTCTTTGAACTGTGATCCTCATATCTCATCCTCCTGAGTAGCTAGGGTTACAGATGTGAGTCACTGGCTATTGTTTTTATAACAATAATTTTATAGATAAAAAAGAATGACTCAGAGAATGTCCAAGATGGCTGCCATTAGAGTCTAGAACTTTCTTCTAATGAAAGAAAGGGAGCTAATGGAGTCACATAGTTACCACTTCTCTGTCTGCTCCCCATCTGATCTTCAATCCTCTGGCACTTCATAGGTGCTCTGTAATGGAGAATACACCACAGAATGTTTCTGATTACCAATGGTCAGAATATGCCTCAGTGTAAATAAATACCTTATATTTAAATTCCCAGTACAAGAATATCTTTGATCTCTGGATCAGATGCAGCTCAAATGCATTGTCAAACAGTTCTTTGTAGAAAGAGAAACAAATGGCATATGGCATTAACCCAGAGTGGGTACTTTAGTACGAAAGACCATATTATTTTCTTTAACGGTAGTAGAAGGGGAAGGAAAATACATTGTACTCAAAGTGTGAGTATTCTGTACTTTTTGTCCATTTTCTCAAATTATCCCACTCAAAAGAAGAACCAAAATGGACAGGTTTCTTTCCTCACATTTTGATTTAGTTTCAGAAAATAATTGTCTTCTGTGGAAACCATTTTCTGTCTCTGAAATGACTAAACCAAGTGAAATTTAGCACAGGGTTGAGAATAAGCATGAAATTAGACTCTCCCAGGGCTTCTATTTTGATTCCTTAAAAGGTTGGGAACATTTATCTAGGAGAGTTGTCATGAGGGGTAAACAAATAAGCAAAGTAAGTGAGCTATGTCTATTCCTCTGGGGAAGAAAAAAACAAAGTATACAGAAATTAAATCTTGTTTTCAGAATTCTCAGTTTATCATGAACCTCCTGGTTTGTTTTCTAGAATATTAATTTGTCTTTGCTTTTTGCTATCTTTGCTAGACCATTTACTTTCATGACATAATTGAATAACTTCTTTTTAATGAAGCCTGTCTACGAATCAATACACCAAAAGAAAGTATTCCCCACTCTTGACTTAGTTGATAAGTTTTTTATTAATTTTATTGTAATTAATAGAAGGGTTACATTATATTCACCAGATAGAAGGTGCATAACTTCACAAACATTGATACCTTTCTCATGACATAGTCCCCATTTCCCTCCCACCCTCCCCCCACTTATCTTGATTTCCCCCCTTCCCTATCCAATTTCAAATAACCAATTAAGCACATATAAAATGTAGCAGATAACAAGATGAAAAATGGTAACAATATGAGATAGCCAAGGGATGGCAAAAGAGAAGAGAGATAACATAATACATTAAGGACAACAGTCACTCATTATATAGCTTTAGTTTCCTTATCCTGGAGGTCCTTACAGTTAGTGTCCTATGATTTGGCCTAAGGTCTCTAGATTTTGTTCTATTGTAAATCTCTGTTAGGAGAGCCCAAGGTTTCTACTGATTGTGACAAATGAGGGAAACTATTAGGCCTATGTTTCTTTGAGTCTGGCTTACTTCACTTAATATGATTTTTTCTAAGTCTTTCCATTTCCTTACAAATGGGGCAAGGTTGTTCTTTCTGACGGCAGCATAGAATTCCATTGTTGATCCACTCATCAACTGAGGGACATCTGGGTTGGTTCCATATCTTTGCTATGGTAAATAGTGCTGCAATGAACATCATTGTGCTAGTGGATTTAGTATGCCCTTGTTTCTGGATGGTTGGTAAATGCCAAGTAGTGGAATTGCTGGATCATAGGGGAGCTCTATGTTTAGTCTTTTGAGGCACTGCCATACTGCTTTCCATAGTGGTTGAATGAGTTTGCACTCCCACCAGCAATGTAGTGGCGATCCCTCCTGGCCACATCCCCTGCAGCATCTTTTGTTATTAGTTTTCTTGATCCTAGTCATTCTAACTGGAGTGAGGTGGAATCTTAGAGTTGTTTTGATTTGCATTTCTTTTATGACCAGAGATGTCGAGCATTTCTTCATGTGTCTGTAGGCCATTTTTGTTTTTTCTTCAGAGAAGACTCTCTTTAAGTCTTTGGCCCATCTTTTCTTCCTTTTTTTTCACCAGTCCTGGGCTTGAGCTCAGGGCATGAACCCTGCCCTTGGACTTTCTCAAGGCTAGAGCTCTACCACTTGAGCCTCAGCACCTCTTGCGGCTTTTTTCTATGTATGTGGTGCCGAGGAATTGAACCCGGTCTTCATGCATGCTAGGCAAGCACTTTAACCACTAGGCCAAACTCCAGTCCCTTTGGCCCATCTTTTAATGAAATGGTTGTTACTTTGGAGATTAGTTCTGGATTGATTCAATTTTTTGAGCTGTTGATATATTTTAGATATGAGGCCTTTATCTGCTATGTAGTTGGTGAAGATCTTCTCCCGTTCTGTAGGCTTCCTAATTAATTTACTATGTCCTTTGCCCTACAGAAGCTCTGCAGTTTAATACAGTCCCATTTATCCAGCCTTTCTTTGGTTTGTTGTGTTTCTTGGTCCTTATTGAGAAAGTTTCGACCTGTGTCAAGGAGGCCTAGTGTGTCTCCTATTCCTTCTTGTAAAGTTTTCAGTGTGTCTTCTTTTACCTCCAGGTCTTTGATCCATTTGGGGTTAATTCTAGTGCAGGGTGACAAAGAAGGATACATTCGTTGATAAGTTTTTCACTGTGTGA
Source organism: Megascapheus bottae (assembly GCF_031878675.1). NCBI lineage: Eukaryota > Metazoa > Chordata > Mammalia > Rodentia > Geomyidae > Megascapheus > Megascapheus bottae. The sequence continues at coordinate 23,093,425 of NC_143526.1, read as the reverse complement.
AAAAAAAATCACTCTTCATACTCTTATTTCACATCTTATGTAATTAAAAGAAATCAAAGCCTATTTACTCGGAGATAATCAGAGAAACATATTATTTTTTTTATTTTATTTTTTTGCCAATCCTGGGCTTGAGCTCAGAGCCTGAGCACTGTCCTTGGACTTTCTCAAGGATAGCACTCTACCACTTGAGCCTCAGCACCACTTCTGGCTTTTTGCTATGTATGTGATCTTCTTTTGCATAGCAGCAGAAAGGTTTTCCTTTGTTGACAAGTACAGACATGAAGATATGATGATTTAAACTTTTCCTATTAAAACATATAGGAAAAATCTTGGAGCACATCTTATTAGGATTGTGTTTGTGTGTGTGTGTGTGTGTGTGTGTGTGTGTGTGTGTGTGTGTGTTTGCATACCTCCTAACAATGGCAGTGGTAAATACTATTAAAGAAGCCACATTATTATTTGTTCGACCTCCTAGTGTTTAGACTGAGTTGAAATCAAAATACAAAATATTGTTTTGGCAAAACTACAGTTCAGGGTAATGAATTAAAAAAAAATAGGATGGGTAGAATGTTACAGGAAAGGGTCTGTAATGGAAGAGAGTGGGAGAGATCAAGGGAAAATGAACATATTAGAAGAATATCTAATGACTGTCATGAATTAAACACAGATTCTTTGAGAGTCCAGAGAAACACCATTTTCATTTGTTGTACACAAGTCACATTTGAAAAAAAACAACAACCGCAAAGCCACATCTGGAGTTCACAGTAAAGCATTTCTTCCTAAAGCTTGCCATAGTTTTTAGAAGTTTTTCCAATAAGACAAACCCACAGCT